>NW_027593660.1:0-28761 GCF_964213995.1 Mustelus asterias
GTGTGTGGGGGGGGTCTGTGTGTGTGTGGGGGGGGGTCTGTGTGTGTGTGGGGGGGGGTCTGTGTGTGTGTGGGGGGGGTCTGTGTGTGTGTGGGGGGGGTCTGTGTGTGTGTGGGGGGGTCTGTGTGTGTGGGGGGGGTCTGTGTGTGTGTGTGTGTGTGGGGGGGGTATGTGTGTGTGGGGGGGGGTCTGTGGGTCGCTGTGTGTGTGGGGGGGGGTCGCTGTGTGTGTGGGGGGGTTCTGTGTGTGGGGGGCGGTTCTGTGTGTGTGGGGGGTCTGTGTGTGTGTGTGTGGGGGGGGGGGGTCTGTGTGTGTGTGTGGGGGGGGGTCTGGTGTGTGTGTGTGGGGGGGGGTCTGTGTGTGTGGGGGGGGGTCTGTGTGTGTGTGTGTGGGGGTCTGCGTGTGTGTGTGGGGGGGTCTGCGTGTGTATGTGGGGGGGGTCTGCGTGTGTGTGTGGGGGGTCTGCGTGTGTGTGTGGGGGGTCTGCGTGTGTGTGTGGGGGGGTCTGCGTGTGTGTGTGGGGGGGTCCGCGTGTGTGTGTGGGGGGGGTCTGCGTGTGTGTGGGGGACGGGTCTGCGTGTGTGTGTGTGGGGGGGGTCTGTGTGTGTGTGTGGGGGGGGTGTGTGTGTGTGGGGGGGGGGGTCTGTGTGTGTGTGTGTGGGGGGGGTCTGTGTGTGTGTGTGGGGGGGGTCTGTGTGTGTGTGTGGGGGGGTCTGTGTGTGTGTGTGTGGGGGGGTCTGTGTGTGTGTGTGGGGGGGGGTCTGTGTGTGTGTGGGGGGGGTCTGTGTGTGTGTGGGGGGGGTCTGTGTGTGTGTGTGGAGGGGGGGTCTGTGTGTGTGTGGGGGGGGTCTGTGTGTGTGGGGGGGATCTGTGTGTGTGTGGGGGGGGGTCTGTGTGTGTGTGGGGTGGGGTCTGTGTGTGTGTGGGGGGTGTCTGTGTGTGTGGGGGGGTCTGTGTGTGTGGGGGGGCGGTGTGTGTGTGTGTGTGTGTGTGTGTGGGGGGGGGTCTGTGTGTGTGTGTGGGGGGGGTCTGTGTGTGTGTGTGTGGGGGGGGGTCTGTGTGTGTGTGGGGGGGTTCTGTGTGTGTGTGTGTGGGGGGGGTCTGGTGTGTGTGTGGGGGGGGTCTGTGTGTGTGTGTGGAGGGGGGGTCTGTGTGTGTGTGTGTGTGGGGGGGTCTGTGTGTGTGTGTGGGGGGGGGGTCTGTGTGTGTGTGTGGGGGGGGTCTGTGTGTGTGTGTGGGGGGGGTCTGTGTGTGTGTGTGGGGGGGGGTCTGTGTGTGTGTGGGGGGGGGGGGTCTGTGTGTGCGTGTGTGTGGGGGGGGTGTGTGTGTGTGTGTGGGGGGGTCTGTGTGTGTGTGTGTGTGTGGGGGGGGGGTCTGTGTGTGTGTGTGTGTGTGGGGGGGGGGTCTGTGTGTGTGTGTGTGTGTGTGTGGGGGGGGGGTCTGTGTGTGTGTGTGTGGGTGGTCTGTGTGTGTGTGGGGGTGGTCTGTGTGTGTGGGGGGGGTCTGTGTGTGTGTGTGTGTGTGTGTGTGGGGGGGGTCTGTGTGTGTGTGTGTGTGTGTGGGGGTGGTCTGTGTGTGTGTGGGGGGGGTCTGTGTGTGTGTGGGGGGTCTGTGTGTGTGTGTGTGTGTGTGTGTGTGTGGGGTGGGTCTATGTGTGTGTGTGTGTGGGGTGTCTGTGTGTGTGTGGATGGGGGTCTGTGTGTGTGTGTGTGGGGGGGGTCTGTGTGTGTGTGTGTGTGTGTGTGTGGAGGGGGGGTCTGTGTGTGTGTGGAGGGGGGGTCTGTGTGTGTGTGTGTGGGGGGGGTCTTTGTGTGTGTGTGTGTGGGGGGGGTCTGTGTGTTTGTGTGTGTGTGTGTGTGTGGGGGGGTCTGTGTGTGTGTGGGGGGGGTCTGTGTGTGTGTGTGTGTGTGTGTGTGTGGGGGGGGGGGGTCTGTGTGTGTGTGTGTGTGGGGGGGGGTGGTCTGTGTGTGTGTGTGGAGGGGGGGTCTGTGTGTGTGTGTGGGGGGGGTTGGTCTGTGTGTGTGTGTGGAGGGGGGGTCTGTGTGTGTGTGTGGGGGGGGGTGTGTGTGTGTGTGTGTGGGGTGGGGGTCTGTGTGTGTGTGTGTGGGGGGGTGGTCTGTGTGTGTGTGTGGGGGGGTGCGGATTGCGGAGGGGGACCGCTCGGTAAAAGTGTTGCTGATTTTTGATGCTGACACGTCCTGTCTCTCCCCCCCCCCCTCCCACACCAGGTTGTGTCTGAAGAAAGCGAGCGAGGTCTCTTCACTGCTCAGTGCCCAGTGTCTGACAGTCACCCTGCAGGGTAAGGCCCATCATAACATCCACAAACCTTCATCCATCTGACAACTTCAACTCCCCAAGACAAACCCCACCTCCCCACAGTACAGGGCCCCCCCCTCCTCTCCTGAAGGTGCTGACTCTCACTGGGGTACAGGGTCCCCTCCTCTCCTGAAGGTGCTGACTCTCACTGGGGTACAGGGTCCCCCCTCCTCTCCTGAAGGTGCTGACTCTCACTGGGTTACAGGATCCCCCCTCCTCTCCTGAAGGTGCTGACTCTCACTGGGGTACAGGGTCTCCCTCCTCTCCTGAAGGTGCTGACTCTCACTGGGGTCCAGGGTCCCCCTCCTCTCCTGAAGGTGCTGACTCTCACTGGGGTACAGGGCCCCCTCCTCTCCTGAAGGTGCTGACTCTCACTGGGTTACAGGATCCCCCCTCCTCTCCTGAAGGTGCTGACTCTCACTGGGGTACAGGGCCCCCTCCTCTCCTGAAGGTGCTGACTCTCACTGGGTTACAGGATCCCCCCTCCTCTCCTGAAGGTGCTGACTCTCACTGGGGTACAGGGTCTCCCTCCTCTCCTGAAGGTGCTGACTCTCACTGGGGTCCAGGGTCCCCCTCCTCTCCTGAAGGTGCTGACTCTCACTGGGGTCCAGGGTCCCCCTCCTCTCCGGAAGGTGCTGACTCTCACTGGGGTACAGGGTCTCTCCCCCCCCCCCCTCTCCTGAAGGTGCTGACTCTCACTGGGGTACAGGGTCCCCCTCCTCTCCTGAAGGTGCTGACTCTCACTGGGGTGCAGGGTCTCTCCCCCCCCCTCTCCTGAAGGTGCTGACTCTCACTGGGGTACAGGGTCTCTCCCCCCCCCTCTCCTGAAGGTGCTGACTCTCACTGGGGTACAGGGTCTCTCCCCCCCCCCTCTCCTGAAGGTGCTGACTCTCACTGGGGTACAGGGTCCCCCTCCTCTCCTGAAGGTGCTGACTCTCACTGGGGTACAGGGTCCCCCCTCCTCTCCTGAAGGTGCTGACTCTCACTGGGGTACAGGGTCTCCCTCCTCTCCTGAAGGTGCTGACTCTCACTGGGGTACAGGGTCTCCCTCCTCTCCTGAAGGTGCTGACTCTCACTGGGGTACAGGGTCCCCCCTCCTCTCCTGAAGGTGCTGACTCTCACTGGGGTACAGGGTCTCCCTCCTCTCCTGAAGGGTGGGTGTTGGGAGCAGTTCTCCAGTCTATGTCTCTAACGGTTGGCTCTGTATTGTTTACACAGAGACGGACGACCGTGACCTTGCCTGCCTTGTCTCCTCACTGGTCCAGGTGACATTGGATCCTTACTGCAGAACCATGCCGGGCTTTCAGAGTCTGATCCAGAAAGAATGGGTGGAGGCTGGACATCGCTTCAGTGACCGCTTCAACCGGCTGCGGACAACCGACAAGGATGAGGTGAGGGTCTGACGGTGCCCTGACTGTAAATCCACTTTCCCTTGGGTGAACAATGGGGAATTCCTGAACCACCCAATAAACCACATCACCAACACTCGAGAGCTTTACTCTGTATCTAACCCCGTGCTGTACCTGTCCTGGGAGTGTTTGATGGGGACAGTGTAGAGGGAGCTTTACTCTGTATCTAACCCCGTGCTGTACCTGTCCTGGGAGTGTTTGATGGGGACAGTGTAGAGGGAGCTTTACTCTGTATCTAACCCCGTGCTGTACCTGTCCTGGGAGTGTTTGATGGGGACAGTGTAGAGGGAGCTTTACTGTGTATCTAACCCCGTGCTGTACCTGTCCTGGGAGTGTTTGATGGGGACAGTGTAGAGGGAGCTTTACTCTGTATCTAACCCCGTGCTGTACCTGTCCTGGGAGTGTTTGATGGGGACAGTGTAGAGGGAGCTTTACTCTGTATCTAACCCCGTGCTGTACCTGTCCTGGGAGTGTTTGATGGGGGACAGTGTAGAGGGAGCTTTACTCTGTATCTAACCCCATGCTGTACCTGTCCTGGGAGTGTTTGATGGGGGACAGCGTAGAGGGAGCTTTACTCTGTACCTAACCCCGTGCTGTACCTGCCCTGGGAGTGTTTGATGGGGACAGTGTAGAGGGAGCTTTACTCTGTATCTAACCCCATGCTGTACCTGTCCTGGGAGTGTTTGATGGGGGACACTGTAGAGGGAGCTTTACTCTGTATCTAACCCCGTGCTGTACCTGCCCTGGGACTGTTTGATGGGGGACAGTGTAGAGGGAGCTTTACTCTGTATCTCACCCCGTGCTGTACCTGTCCTGGGAGCGTTTGATGGGGGACAGTGTAGAGGGAGCTTTACTCTGTATCTAACCCCGTGCTGTACCTGTCCTGGGAGCGTTTGATGGGGGACAGTGTAGAACTTAGAGCATAGAAAAACTACAGCACAAACAGGCCCAAACATAACCTTCTATCTTACTAACTTCCATGAACTTATCCAAAAGTCTCTTAAAAGACCCTATCGAATCCGCCTCCACCACCACTACTGGCAGCCCATTCCACGCACCCACCACCCTCTGAGTGAAAAACTTACCCCTAACATCTCCTCTGTACCTACTCCCCAGTACCCTAAACCTGTGACCTCTTGTGGCAACCATTTCAGCCCTGGGTAAAAGCCTCTGAGAATCCACTCTATCAATACCTCTCAACATCTTATACACCTCTATCAGGTCACCTCTCATCCTTCGCCTCTCCAAGGAGAAAAGACCTAGCTCTGTCAACCTATCCTCCTAAGGCATGCCACCTAATCCAGGCAACATCCTTGTAAATCTCCTCTGCACCCTTTCTATGGCTTCCACATCCTTTCTGTAATGAGGCGACCAGAACTGGGCACAGTACTCCAGGTGGGGTCTGACCAGGGTCCTATACAGCTGCAGCATTATCGCCCGATTTCTAAACCCAATTCCTCTATTGATGAAGGCCAGTATTCCATATGCCTTCTTAACCACAGCCTCTACCTGCGACGCTGCTTTGAGCGTCCTATGAACCCGGACCCCAAGATCCTTCTGATCTTCCACACTGCCAAGCGTCTTACCCTTAATATTATATTCCGCCATCCTATTCGACCTGCCAAAATGAAACACCTCACACTTATCTGGGTTGAACTCCATCTGCCACTTCTCCGCCCAGTCTTGCATCCTATCAATGTCTCGCTGCAACTTCTGACATCCCTCCACACTATCCACAACACCTCCAACCTTTGTGTCATCAGCAAACTTACCAACCCATCCCTCCACTTCCTCATCCAGGTCATTTATAAAAATCACAAAGAGCAAGGGTCCCAGAACAGATCTCTGGGGCACTCCACTGGTGACCGACCTCCATGCTGAAAAAGACCCATCTACAACCACTCTTTGCCTTCTGTGGGCAAGCCAGTTCTGAATCCACAAAGCAACGTCCCCTTGTATCCCATGCCCCTTCACTTTCTCAATGAGCCTTGCTTGGGGCACCTTATCAAACGCCTTGCTGAAATGGAGAGGGAGCTTTACTCTGTATCTAACCTCGTGCTGTACCTGTCCTGGGAGTGTTTGATGGGGGACAGTGTAGAGGGAGCTTTACCCTGTATCTAACCCCGTGCTGTACCTGTCCTGGGAGTGTTTGATGGGGGACAGTGTAGAGGGAGCTTTACTCTGTATGTAACCCCGTGCTGTACCTGTCCTGGGAGTGTTTGATGGGGACAGTGTAGAGGGAGCTTTACTCTGTATCTAACCCTGTGGTCTACCTGTCCTGGGAGTGTTATAGGACGGGGCATAGAGTATAAAAGTTGGGGTCTGATGTTGCAGCTGTATAGAACGTTGATTCGGCCGCATTTGGAAAACTGCATCCAGTTCTGGTCGCCGCACGACCAGAAGGACGTGGAGGCTTTAGAGAGAGTGCAGAGGAGGTTTACCAGGATGTTGCCTGGTATGGAAGGGCTTAGTTATGAGGAGAGATTGGGTAAACTGGGGTTGTTCTCACTGGAAAGACGGAGGATGAGGGGTGACCTTATAGAGGCGTATAAAATTATGAAAGGCATAGATAGGGTGAACGGTGGGAAGCTTTATCCCAGGTCGGTGGTGACGTTCACGAGGGGTCATAGGTTCAAGGTGAGGGGGGGGGAGGTTTGACACGGGTTTCAGAAGGACATATTTTACACAGAGGGTCGTGGGGGCCTGGAATGCGCTGCCAGGCAAGGTGGTGGAGGCGGACACAGTGGGAACGTTTAAGACTTATCTAGATAGCCACATGAACGGAGTGGGAATGGAGAGATACAAAAGAATGGTCTCGTTTGGACCAGGGAGCGGCACGGGCTTGGAGGGCCGAAGGGCCTGTTCCTGTGCTGTATTGTTCTTTGTTTGATGGGGACAGTGTAGAGGGAGCTTTACTCTGTATCTAACCCCGTGCTGTACCTGTCCTGGGAGTGTTTGATGGGGGACAGTGTAGAGGGAGCTTTACTCTGTATCTAACCCCGTGCTGTACCTGTCCTGGGAGTGTTTGATGGGGGACAGTGTAGAGGGAGCTTTACACTGTATCTAACCCCGTGCTGTACCTGTCCTGGGAGTGTTTGATGGGGACAGTGTAGAGGGAGCTTTACTCTGTATCTAACCCCGTGCTGTACCTGTCCTGGGAGTGTTTGATGGGGACAGTGTAGAGGGAGCTTTACTCTGTATCTAACCCCGTGCTGTACCTGTCCTGGGAGTGTTTGATGGGGACAGTGTAGAGGGAGCTTTACTCTGTATCTAACCCCGTGCTGTACCTGCCCTGGGAGTGTTTGATGGGGACAGTGTAGAGGGAGCTTTACTCTGTATCTAACCCCGTGCTGTACCTGTCCTGGGAGTGTTTGATGGGGGACAGTGTAGAGGGAGCTTTACACTGTATCTAACCCCGTGCTGTACCTGTCCTGGGAGTGTTTGATGGGGACAGTGTAGAGGGAGCTTTACTCTGTATCTAACCCCGTGCTGCACCTGCCCTGGGAGTGTTTGATGGGGACAGTGTAGAGGGAGCTTTACTCTGTATCTAACCCCGTGCTGTACCTGCCCTGGGAGTGTTTGATGGGGACAGTGTAGAGGGAGCTTTACTCTGTATCTAACCCCGTGCTGTACCTGTCCTGGGAGTGTTTGATGGGGGACAGTGTAGAGGGAGCTTTACACTGTATCTAACCCCGTGCTGTACCTGTCCTGGGAGTGTTTGATGGGGACAGTGTAGAGGGAGCTTTACTCTGTATCTAACCCCGTGCTGCACCTGCCCTGGGAGTGTTTGATGGGGACAGTGTAGAGGGAGCTTTACTCTGTATCTAACCCCGTGCTGTACCAGTCCTGGGAGTGTTTGATGGGGACAGTGTAGAGGGAGCTTTACTCTGTATCTAACCCCGTGCTGTACCAGTCCTGGGAGTGTTTGATGGGGACAGTGTAGAGGGAGCTTTACTCTGTATCTAACCCCGTGCTGTACCAGTCCTGGGAGTGTTTGATGGGGACAGTGTAGAGGGAGCTTTACTCTGTATCTCACCCCGTGCTGTACCAGTCCTGGGAGTGTTTGATGGGGACAGTGTAGAGGGAGCTTTACTCTGTATCTAACCCCGTGCTGTACCTGTCCTGGGAGTGTTTGATGGGGACAGTGTTGAGGGAGCTTTACTCTGTATCTAACCCCGTGCTGTACCTGTCCTGGGAGTGTTTGATGGGGACAGTGTAGAGGGAGCTTTACTCTGTATCTAACCCCGTGCTGTACCTGTCCTGGGAGTGTTTGATATCTGGAGGCTGTGTGTCCGGTTTGAAACTGTGTAACTGTTGAATTGTCCTGTTTTCCAGTCTGCTGTATTCCTGCTGTTCCTCGACTGTGTTTGGGAATTATTGGAGCATTACCCGGTGCTGTTCGAATTCACAGACACCTACCTGCTGGCGATACGTGACAGCACCCACATCCCACTCTTCCAGAATTTCCTCTTCAACTGCCCGCGCGAACGGGCCTATGCACAACAGGTATAGCTACCATCCAGTCTACTGTGACGCGTGCCCCCTCCCGCTGCTTTCTACCCGCCCTCCAACCACGCCCTGGTGCGTGTGTGTGTGTTCGTGTGTGTGTGTGTGTGTGTGTGCGCGCGACCACTAACCCTCCCCAACCCCCACCTAACCCTGCCCCAGCCAGGGACCTCGATTCTGAGCTCGGGTCACTGTCTGTGCGGAGTCTGCGCGTTCTCACCGTGTCTGCGTGGGTTTCCTCCGGGTGCTCCGGTTTCCTCCCACACTCCGCAACAGATGCGGGTTAGGTGGATTGGCCGTGCTAAATTGCCCCTTAGTGTCAGGGGGACTCGCTCGGGTAAATACCTGGGGCTATGGGGATAGGGACTGGGTGGGATTGTGGTCGGTGCAGACTCAATGGGCTGAATGGCCTCCTTCTGCACTGAAGGATTCTATGATTCTATGCTCCGGTTTCCTCCCACAGTCTGAAAGACGTGCTGGTTAGGGTGCAGTGACCGTGCTAAATTGTCCCTCAGTGTACCCGAACAGGCACCAGAGTAGGGGATTTTCACAGTAACTTCATTGCAGTGTTAATGTAAGCCTACTTGTGACTAATAATAAATCAACTTCAAACTTAAAATAAACTTTAAACTTAAAATAAACCCTCACTCCTCTGCCCTGCTCCCTCTCTCCACCTCACTTCACCCTGTGGTTTGTGTACATTCCTCTCCATATCTCACTCTCTCTCTCTCTCTCTCTCCGCCACCCCCCCAGTCTCTCGCCACTGATCTCAGGGCACGTGTGACTCCCTTCACCAATGGCTGGCCGCGCCCTCGCAGTGCCCCACGGGGTGAGCAGGTGGTTCTGAAGGGTGGCTTCTTCACTCGAGAGGAGAGGAGCTGCCCACTGCCCTCAGTCTGGGACTGGTCACTCCAATTCCCACTGGAGCACCGGGCGTTATTCCGAAGCGCCCTGTACAGCAGTGACGCCCAACTCCCGGCCCAGAATGGGACGTCTGCACACAGCAACACTGACAAGGTGAGTATCTGAGAGAGAATCAGTGTCCAGTGATCCCCGGGTTAGAGAGAGAGGGGAAATCAGCCAGGGTTCCTGCTCCTGATCACTGTCCAGTGATCCCCGGGTTAGAGAGAGAGGGGAAATCAGCCAGGGTTCCTGCTCCTGATCACTGTCCAGTGATCCCTGGGTTAGAGAGACAGGGGAAATCAGCCAGGGTTCCTGCTCCTGATCACTGTCCAGTGATCCCCGGGTTAGAGTGAGAGGGGAAATCAGCCAGGGTTCCTGCTCCTGATCACTGTCCAGTGATCCCCGGGTTAGAGAGAGAGGGGAAATCAGCCAGGGTTCCTGCTCCTGATCACTGTCCAGTGATCCCTGGGTTAGAGAGAGAGAGAGAGAGGGGAAATCAGCTCCTGATCACTGTCCAGTGACCCCTGGGTTAGAGAGAGAGGGGAAATCAGCTAGGGTTCCCGCTCCTGATCACTGTCCAGTGACCCCTGGGTTAGAGAGAGAGAGGAAATCAGCCAGGGTTCCTGCTCCTGATCACTGTCCAGTGACCCCTGGGTTAGAGAGAGAGGGGAAATCAGCTCCTGATCACTGTCCAGTGACCCCTGGGTTAGAGAGAGAGGGGAAATCAGCCAGGGTTCCCGCTCCTGATCACTGTCCAGTGACCCCTGGGTTAGAGAGAGAGGGGAAATCAGCCAGGGTTCCTGCTCCTGATCACTGTCCAGTGATCCCTGGGTTACAGAGAGAGAGAGGGGAAATCAGCCAGGGTTCCTGCTCCTGATCACTGTCCAGTGATCCCTGGGTTAGAGAGAGAGGGGAAATCAGCCAGGGTTCCTGCTCCTGATCCCTGTCCAGTGATCCCTGGGTTAGAGAGAGGGGAAATCAGCCAGGGTTCCTGCTCCTGATCCCTGTCCAGTGATCCCTGGGTTAGAGAGAGGGGAAATCAGCCAGGGTTCCTGCTCCTGATCACTGTCCAGTGATCCCTGGGTTACAGAGAGAGAGAGGGGAAATCAGCCAGGGTTCCTGCTCCTGATCACTGTCCAGTGATCCCTGGGTTACAGAGAGAGAGGGGAAATCAGCCAGGGTTCCTGCTCCTGATCACTGTCCAGTGATCCCTGGGTTACAGAGAGAGAGAGGGGAAATCAGCCAGGGTTCCTGCTCCTGATCACTGTCCAGTGATCCCTGGGTTACAGAGAGAGAGGGGAAATCAGCCAGGGTTCCTGCTCCTGATCACTGTCCAGTGACCCCTGGGTTACAGAGAGAGAGGGGAAATCAGCCAGGGTTCCTGCTCCTGATCACTGTCCAGTGACCCCTGGGTTAGAGAGAGAGGGGAAATCAGCCAGGGTTCCTGCTCCTGATCACTGTCCAGTGACCCCTGGGTTAGAGAGAGAGGGGAAATCAGCCAGGGTTCCTGTTCCTGATCACTGTCCAGTGATCCCTGGGTTAGAGAGAGAGAGGGGAAATCAGCCAGGGTTCCTGCTCCTGATCACTGTCCAGTGATCCCTGGGTTAGAGAGAGAGGGGAAATCAGCCAGGGTTCCTGCTCCTGATCACTGTCCAGTGATCCCTGGGTTAGAGAGAGAGAGGGGAAATCAGCCAGGGTTCCTGCTCCTGATCACTGTCCAGTGATCCCTGGGTTAGAGAGAGAGGGGAAATCAGGCAGGGTTCCTGCTCCTGATCACTGTCCAGTGATCCCTGGGTTAGAGAGAGAGAGGGGAAATCAGCCAGAATTCCTGCTCCTGATCACTGTCCGGTGATCCCTGGGTTAGAGAGAGAGGGGAAATCAGGCAGGGTTCCTGCTCCTGATCACTGTCCAGTGATCCCTGGGTTAGAGAGAGAGAGGGGAAATCAGCCAGAATTCCTGCTCCTGATCCCTGTCCAGTGATCCCTGGGTTAGAGAGAGAGGGGAAATCAGCCAGGATTCCTGCTCCTGATCACTGTCCAGTGATCCCTGAGTTTATTGTTGATCTGTTTTGCAGGTGGAATTTCCATTGCCACGGACGGTGTATCATTTGACCAGGGGAGTTCTCCTGGTTCAGCCCCAGCTCCTGCCCTGGAAGAACGTGTCCGTGTCAAAGAAACTCAGTCGGTTGAGCCAGTCCCTGGAGAGTCTGCTGGAGCTGGAGCAGCCACAGAGGATCCCGTTATCCCCGTCCCTGGACCCCGCCAGCCTCCCCCTCCCTCCCATCCCGGCTCCTGGCATCCGGCTGTGGAGAGGCTGCTACCTGCGCTGGCCGCTGGAGGTGGGGTTCGAGGCCGCGTACGACCTGCTGACCGCACTGACCTCCCAGGTCCACTGGCTGGAGCAGAGGCTGAGGCAGGAAGCTGACCGGCAGAACGCAGCCACCAGCGGCCTGGACCACCAGGGTAACCACATTGCCCAACCCCCCAGACCAGTCTGTGCCAGCCCAGTGTGCCCGAGTGGGAGCGGCACCATGGAGACTTCCTTCACCACCATGCTGAGCAGTGCCACACTATAACCCTCGACCTGCGACCCCGGGTACTGACCCTGGACCCCCTCATTGATCCCTGACCCCAAACGCCCTCACTGACCCCGAACTCCCCCTCTGACCCCTGGAACCTGACCCTGGACCCCTCACTGACCCCTGGGACCTGACCCCGGACCCCCTCACTGACCCCTGGGACCTGACCCCAGACCCCCTCACTGACCCCTGGGACCTGACCCCAGACCCCTGGGACCTGACCCCAGACGCCTGGGACCTGACCCCAGACGCCTGGGACCTGACCCCAGACGCCTGGGACCTGATCCCGGACCCCCTCACTGTCTGGAGCGGTCCAGTTGGGTGGGGAGTGGGGGTTCCAGCTGCGGGGGAAGGGGGTCCAGCCCCGGGAGGAGGGGAGGGTGTTTCAGCCCTGGGGGGGGCGGGGGCTCTACCAACTTTACAGCCTTAATCACCAAAGTGAGATTTGTCCCTCCCCCCAGCCCATCGCTTGGAAACTAGTTGTTTATGGGATGTTTGAGGGGAACTTCCATGCCAGAGCTTGTGGAATTGGAGGTACACTGCTGGGGTCAAGGGGCGAAGGTCGGGAAGGAGGGTGAGGGTCAGGGATCGGGGGATCACTGTCAGCCTTTTCCAATGGGACAGACTGTTCCTCTCCACCCGCTCCTTCCTTCCCTGTTTATGTTTAGAGTCCGACTGCAGTCCATTCCGAGGCTGAGGGTGGGGACCCCTCCCACAGGCTGCTGCGACCCCCCCCCCGCCCCTGTACCCCACCCTGACCCCCACCCCTGTACCCCACCCCTGTACGCCACCCCTGTACCCCACCCCGAGCCCCATCCCTGTACCCCACCGACCCCGCCCCTGTACCCCACCCTGACCCTGCCCCTGTACCCCACCCTGACCCCGCCCCTGTACCCCACCCTGACCCCGCCCCTGTACCCCACCCTGACCCCGCCCCTGTACCCCACCCTGACCCCGCCCCTGTACCCCACCCTGACCCCGCCCCTGTACCCCACCCTGACCCCGCCCCTGTACCCCACCCTGACCCCGCCCCTGTACCCCACCCTGACCCCGCCCCTGTACCCCACCCTGACCCCGCCCCTGTACCCCACCCTGACCCCGCCCCTGTACCCCACCCTGACCCCGCCCCTGTACCCCACCCTGACCCCGCCCCTGTACCCCACCCTGACCCCGCCCCTGTACCCCACCCTGACCCCGCCCCTGTACCCCACCCTGACCCCGCCCCTGTACCCCACCCTGACCCCGCCCCTGTACCCCACCCTGACCCCGCCCCTGTACCCCACCCTGACCCCGCCCCTGTACCCCGCCCCTGACCCCGCCCCTGTACCCCGCCCCTGTACCCCGCCCCTGTACCCCGCCCCTGTACCCCGCCCCTGTACCCCGCCCCTGTACCCCGCCCCTGTACCCCGCCCCTGTACCCCGCCCCTGTACCCCGCCCCTGTACCCCACCCTGACCCCCGCCCCTGTACCCCACCCTGACCCCGCCCCTGTACCCCACCCTGACCCCGCCCCTGTACCCCACCCTGACCCCGCCCCTGTACCCCACCCTGACCCCGCCCCTGTACCCCACCCTGACCCCGCCCCTGTACCCCACCCTGACCCCGCCCCTGTACCCCACCCTGACCCCGCCCCTGTACCCCACCCTGACCCCGCCCCTGTACCCCACCCTGACCCCGCCCCTGTACCCCACCCTGACCCCGCCCCTGTACCCCACCCTGACCCCGCCCCTGTACCCCACCCTGACCCCCGCCCCTGTACCCCACCCTGACCCCCGCCCCTGTACCCCACCCTGACCCCCGCCCCTGTACCCCACCCTGACCCCCGCCCCTGTACCCCACCCTGACCCCCGCCCCTGTACCCCACCCTGACCCCCGCCCCTGTACCCCACCCTGACCCCCGCCCCTGTACCCCACCCTGACCCCCGCCCCTGTACCCCACCCTGACCCCCGCCCCTGTACCCCACCCTGACCCCCGCCCCTGTACCCCACCCTGACCCCCGCCCCTGTACCCCACCCTGACCCCCGCCCCTGTACCCCACCCTGACCCCCGCCCCTGTACCCCACCCTGACCCCCGCCCCTGTACCCCACCCTGACCCCCGCCCCTGTACCCCACCCTGACCCCCGCCCCTGTACCCCACCCTGACCCCCGCCCCTGTACCCCACCCTGACCCCCGCCCCTGTACCCCACCCTGACCCCCGCCCCTGTACCCCACCCTGACCCCCGCCCCTGTACCCCACCCTGACCCCCGCCCCTGTACCCCACCCTGACCCCCGCCCCTGTACCCCACCCTGACCCCCGCCCCTGTACCCCACCCTGACCCCCGCCCCTGTACCCCACCCTGACCCCCGCCCCTGTACCCCACCCTGACCCCCGCCCCTGTACCCCACCCTGACCCCCGCCCCTGTACCCCACCCTGACCCCCGCCCCTGTACCCCACCCTGACCCCCGCCCCTGTACCCCACCCTGACCCCCGCCCCTGTACCCCACCCTGACCCCCGCCCCTGTACCCCACCCTGACCCCCGCCCCTGTACCCCACCCTGACCCCCGCCCCTGTACCCCACCCTGACCCCCGCCCCTGTACCCCACCCTGACCCCCGCCCCTGTACCCCACCCTGACCCCCGCCCCTGTACCCCACCCTGACCCCCGCCCCTGTACCCCACCCTGACCCCCGCCCCTGTACCCCACCCTGACCCCCGCCCCTGTACCCCACCCTGACCCCCGCCCCTGTACCCCACCCTGACCCCCGCTCCTGTACCCCACCCTGACCCCCGCTCCTGTACCCCACCCTGACCCCCGCTCCTGTACCCCACCCTGACCCCCGCTCCTGTACCCCACCCTGACCCCCGCTCCTGTACCCCACCCTGACCCCCGCTCCTGTACCCCACCCTGACCCCCGCTCCTGTACCCCACCCTGACCCCCGCTCCTGTACCCCACCCTGACCCCCGCTCCTGTACCCCACCCTGACCCCCGCTCCTGTACCCCACCCTGACCCCCGCTCCTGTACCCCACCCTGACCCCCGCTCCTGTACCCCACCCTGACCCCCGCTCCTGTACCCCACCCTGACCCCCGCTCCTGTACCCCACCCTGACCCCCGCTCCTGTACCCCACCCTGACCCCCGCTCCTGTACCCCCACCCCTGTACCCCCGCCCCGACCCTGCGCCACTTCCCCATCCCTAACCCACACTCCCACAAGGTTCTCCTACCTCCACACCGACACCCCAACCCTGCGCTCCTTCCCCTCCCCTCCCTACCCCCACCCGACTCTGCGCCCCTTCCCCCACAACTTTCCCCCTATTCACTCCCTTGCCCCACACTCCTCCCTCCCACAGACCTCTCCCTGCTCTGCACCCAACCCCAAACACCCTCCCCCTCCTCAACTCCTTCCCTCACTCTCTGGGCGGACTGGCCCCGCCCTGCGGGCGGACTGGCCCCGCCCTGCGGGCGGACTGGCCCCGCCCTGCGGGCGGACTGGCCCCGCCCTGCGGGCGGACTGGCCCCGCCCTGCGGGCGGACTGGCCCCGCCCTGCGGGCAGACTGGCCCCGCCCTGCGGGCAGACTGGCCCCGCCCTGCGGGCAGACTGGCCCCGCCCTGCGGGCAGACTGGCCCCGCCCTGCGGGCAGACTGGCCCCGCCCTGCGGGCGGACTGGCCCCGCCCTGCGGGCGGACTGGCCCCGCCCTGCGGGCGGACTGGCCCCGCCCTGCGGGCAGACTGGCCCCGCCCTGCGGGCAGACTGGCCCCGCCCTGCGGGCAGACTGGCCCCGCCCTGCGGGCAGACTGGCCCCGCCCTGCGGGCAGACTGGCCCCGCCCTGCGGGCAGACTGGCCCCGCCCTGCGGGCAGACTGGCCCCGCCCTGCGGGCAGACTGGCCCCGCCCTGCGGGCAGACTGGCCCCGCCCTGCGGGCAGACTGGCCCCGCCCTGCGGGCAGACTGGCCCCGCCCTGCGGGCAGACTGGCCCCGCCCTGCGGGCAGACTGGCCCCGCCCTGCGGGCAGACTGGCCCCGCCCTGCGGGCAGACTGGCCCCGCCCTGCGGGCAGACTGGCCCCGCCCTGCGGGCAGACTGGCCCCGCCCTGCGGGCAGACTGGCCCCGCCCTGCGGGCAGACTGGCCCCGCCCTGCGGGCAGACTGGCCCCGCCCTGCGGGCAGACTCTGACTCAGGGACTGTGATGGATTACACCCCCTCCAACAGGGCAATTACAGCCTGTCATTGCTTCTGGTTAGTGCAATTCTCCCACCCCCCCCTCCCCCTCCCCCCAAACAAACTGGAGCTTGGCTGTGATGCCCCTCGGAGCCAAATAGCCAGTGGGTGCTCGGTGCCTGAGCTCAGGATAAGGTACTGGAGAGGGGGACAGCAGCAGCTCAGAGGTACTGGGGAGCGGGACAGCAGCAGCTCAGAGGTACTGGGGAGGGAGACAGCAGCAGCTCGGAGGTACTGGAGAGGGGGACAGCAGCAGCTCAGAGGTACTGGGGAGGGCGACAGTAGCAGCTCAGAGAGGGACTGGGACAGCAGCAGCTCAGAGGTACTGGGGAGGGAGACAGCAGCAGCTCGGAGGTACTGGGGAGCGGGATAGCAGCAGCTCAGAGGTACTGGGGAGCGGGACAGTAGCAGCTCAGAGAGGGACTGGGACAGCAGCAGCTCAGAGGTACTGGGGAGGGAGACAGCAGCAGCTCGGAGGTACTGGGGAGCGGGATAGCAGCAGCTCAGAGGTACTGGGGAGGGAGACAGCAGCAGCTCAGAGGGACTGGGGAGTGGGACAGCAGCAGCTCAGAGGTACTGGGGAGGGAGACAGCAGCAGCTCGGAGGTACTGGGGAGGGGGACAGCAGCAGCTCAGAGAGGGACTGGGGACTGGGACAGCAGCAGCTCAGAGGTACTGGGGAGGGAGACAGCAGCAGCTCAGAGAGGGACTGGGGAGCGGGACAGCAGCAGCTCAGAGGTACTGGGGAGGGAGACAGCAGCAGCTCAGAGAGGGACTGGGGAGTGGGACAGCAGCAGCTCAGAGGTACTGGGGAGGGAGACAGCAGCAGCTCAGAGAGGTACTGGGGAGGGGGACAGTAGCAGCTCAGAGGTACTGGGGAGTGGGACAGCAGCAGCTCAGAGAGGGACTGGGGAGTGGGACAGTAGCAGCTCAGAGGTACTGGGGAGGGAGACAGCAACAGCTCAGAGAGGTACTGGGGAGGGGGACAGTAGCAGCTCAGAGGTACTGGGGAGCGGGACAGCAGCAGCTCAGAGAGGGACTGGGGAGGGGGACAGCAGCAGCTCAGAGAGGGACTGGGGAGGGGGACAGCAGCAGCTCAGAGAGGGACTGGGGAGGGAGACAGCAGCAGCTCAGAGGTAGTGGGGAATGTGTCAGGCCCGGGCCGTGTCCCCCTCCAAACTCCTCGAGACAGAATCAGGAGAGGTGGCCAGGATTTGCCAGGGACTGTAGGTCCCGGAGTAAAATGCACTTTACTGGAGCGGTGTACCGAGGTGCCTCACACGAACGTGATGTATATAGTGTACACATTTTGTACCGTCACTCAGATTCACCCAATAGTTTTTGACACTACAATAAAATCTACTTTTAACACAATGTCAGACTCCTTTGTGATTGGTTTAACTGGGGGAGGGGGGGGGGGGTGGATGAGGCAGCCACGGGAATAAACCAATCACAGGTTCCACAGCGGCTCACTGGAAACCACAGAGATTTCAACCTCATCGATTCTCAGCAGGAAAGGGGCGATGAAGATGGAGGGAGAGACCCCAGACTGAGGGGGGGAGAAGACAGACAACCCCCCCCCCCCCCCCCCCCCACTGAGAGAGGGAGAGCTCCCCCAGTGTGAGGAGGGACTCTGTCTTATATCGTAAGAGTGTCCACACTCCGGCTCCGCTCACCTGATGAAGGAGCAGCGCTCCAAAAGCTCGTGATACCAAATAAACCTGTTGGACTTTAACCTGGTGTTGTGAGGCTTCTTACTGTGACCACCCCAGTCCAACGCCGGCATCTCCACATTATCCATCGAGGCATAGATTACAAAAGCAGGGAAGTCATTTTGGAGTTGTATCGAACCTTGGTGAGGCCACAGCTGGAGCACTGTGTGCAGTTCTGGTCGCCACATTATAGGAAGGACGTGATTGCACTGGAGAGGGTGCAGAGGAGATTCACCAGGATGCTGCCTGGGATGGAGCATTTAAGAAGGGAGGTTGGGTCAGCTTGGGTTGTTTTCATTGGAGCAAAGACCTGATCGAGGTGTACAAGTTTCCTCCGGGTGCTCCGGTTTCCTCCCACAGTCCAAAGATGTGTGGGTTAGGTTGATTGGCCAGGTTAAAAAATTGCCCCTTCGAGTCCTGGGATGTGTAGGTTAGAGGGATTAGCGGGTAAATATGTGGGGGTAGGGCCTGGGTGGGATTGTGGTCGGTGCAGACTCGATGGGCCGAATGGCCTCCTTCTGCACTGTAGGGTTTCTATGATTTCTATGAAGATTATGAGGGGCACGGACAGAGTGGATAAGGAGCAGCTGTTCCCCTTAGTTGAAGGGTCAGTCACGAGGGGACACAGGTTCAAGGTGAGGGGGCAGGAGGTTTAGGGGGGGATGTGAGGAAAAGACTTTTTCCCCAGAGGGTGGTGAGGGTCTGGAATGTGTTGCCTGGGAGGGTGGTGGGGGCGGGGGATGCCTCACACCCTTTAAATAGTCCCTGGATGAACACTTGGCGCATCATAACATTCAGGGCAATGGGCCAAGTGCTGGCAAGTGGGATCAGGTGGCAGGTCAGGTGTTTCTGATGTGTCAGTGCAGACTCGATGGGCCGAAGGGCCTGTTCTGCGCTGAGAGATTCTATAAGCAGATGACTCTTGATTTGAAACTGTGTGTGTTAAGAAAGATTGAGTTGACCGTCTATTGTGTGAAATGCTCCTAGTTTGCGTGGAAGAGTTCTTGAACAATTATAAAAGCAAATTACTGCGGGTGTTGGAACCCGAAACCAAAAGAGAAAACACTGGAAAATCTCAGCAGGTCTGGCAGCATCTGTAAGGAGAGAAAAGAGCTGACGTTTCGAGTCCAGATGACCCTTTGTCAAAGCTCAAAGGCACAGAAAGTTTTAACAGCCGATGCTGCTCCCATGCCCACATGTCTGTCCTTGGCCCTGCTGCAATCTTCCAGTGAAGCTCAACACAAACTGGAGGAACAGCATCTCATCTTCCGGCTGGACACGTTACAGCCTTCCGATCTCAACATCGAATTCAACAACTTCAGATGATTCGCTCGACCCCACCCTGACCCCTTTGTTTTCATTTTATTTAATTTGTAAATGTTCTCTACCTTTTATTTCTTTACGGTCTTTCTTCATTTTTCTTTCCCCCCCCCAACTCTTTCCTTCCCCCTTCCCTTCCCTACCCTCCCCCCGCTTCCCCTTTTCTACATTCTACCTCTGTCCCATTTCCCCCTCCCCCAACATCTCCACCTGCCACAGCTTCTCTGCCGTTTGGCCATTCGCACCTTCTATCCTCTCTCTGGGCTGCCATTAGCAGCCTCTTCCCCTGGTTTCTGTGGCTATGATTCATCTTTCATTCCCTCCCCCCTGCGGTATAAATATCTCCCACTTTCTCTGCCTTTGAGCTTTGACAAAGGGTCATCGGGACTCGAAACGTCAGCTCCTTTCTCTCCTGACAGATGCTGCCAGACCTGCTGAGATTTTCCAGCGTTTTCCTCTTTGGGTTCTTGAACCATTACTTTGGGACATCCTGGTCCAATGAAGAAATTAGCACATGGTCATTATTCATGCTCAGATTGACGATAAGGTGGGATAATGTCTATCCTGTGCACAAATTTAAAAAACACCTTCACTGGTCCTCCAGTCCAGGGGGCGCTGTACTGGTCCTCCAGCATGAGGGGCGCTGTCCTGGTCCTCCAGTCCAGGGGGCGCTGTACTGGTTCTCCAGCATGGGGGGGGGTGCGCAGTCCTGGTCCTCCAGGCCAGGGGGCGCTGCCCTGGTCCTCCAGCATGGAGGGGGGGGGGGCGCTGTACTGGTCCTCCAGCAAAGGGGGGCGTGGTACTGGTCCTCCAGCATAGGGGGGGCGTGGTACTGGTCCTCCAACATAGGGGGGGCGCGGTACTGGTCCTCCAGCATAGGGGGGACCGCTGTACTGGTCCTCCAGCACAGGGGGCGCTATACTGGTCCTCCAGCACAGGAAGTGCTATGCTGGTCAGCACAGGGTGTGCTATACTGGTCTTCCAGCACAGGGAGTGCTATGCTGGTCAGCACAGGGTGTGCTATACTGGTCTTCCAGCACAGGGGGCGCTATACTGGTCCTCCAGCACAGGAAGTGCTATACTGGTCCTCCAGCACAGGGTGTGCTATACTGGTCCTCCAGCACAGGAAGTGCTATACTGGTCCTCCAGCACAGGGAGTGCTACACTGGTCCTCCAGCACAGGAAGTGCTATACTGGTCCTCCAGCACAGGGAGTGCTATACTGGTCCTCCAGCACAGGGAGTGCTACACTGGTCCTCCAGCACAGGAAGTGCTATACTGGTCCTCCAGCACAGGGAGTGCTATACTGATCCTCCAGCACAGGAAGTGCTATACTGGTCAGCACAGGGCATTCTATACTGGTCCTCCAGCACAGGGCATGCTATACTGGTCCTCCAGCACAGGGAGCGCTATACTGGTCCTCCAGCACAGGGGGCGCTATACTGGTCCTCCAGTACATGGAGTGCTATACTGGTCCTCCAGCACAGGGGGCGCTATACTGGTCAGCACAGGGAGTGCTATACTGGTCCTCCAGCACAGGGAGTGCTATACTGGTCCTCCAGTATAGGGAGTGCTATACTGGTCCTCCAGCACAGGGAGTGCTATACTGGTCCTCCAGTACAGGGAGTGCTATACTGGTCCTCCAGCACAGGGGGTGCTACACTGGTACATAAGAACATAAGAAATAGGAGCAGGAGTAGGCCATCTGGCCCCTCAAGCCTGCTCCGCCATTCAATAAGATCATGGCTGATCTGATAGTGGGTTCAGTTCCACTATCCCACCCGCTCCCCATAACCCTTAATTCCCTTAATGGTTAAAAATCTATCTATCTGTGACTTAAACACATTTAACGAGGTAGCCTCTACTGCTTCATTGGGCAGAGAATTCCGAAGATTCACTACCCTCTGGGAGAAGAAGTTCCTCCTCAACTCTGTTCTAAATTGACTCCCCCATATTTTGAGGCTATGCCCCCTAGTTTTTGTATCCATTGTAAGTGGAAATAACCTCGCTGCTTCTACCCTGTCTGGCCCCTTCATTATCTTATATGTCTCTATAAGATCTCCCCTCAACCTTCTAAACTCCAATGAGTACAGGCCCAGTCTACTCAATCTCTCCTCATAAGCTAACCCCCTCATCTCCGGAATCAACCTGGTGATCCTTCTCTGTACCCCCTCCAAAGCTAATATATCCTTTCTTAAATAAGGGGACCAAAACTGTACACAGTACTCCAGGTGCGGCCTCACCAGTTCCCTGTACAGTTCCAGCAAGACCTCCCTGCTTTTATATTCTATCCCCTTCGCGATAAAGGCCAACATTCCATTCGCCTTCTTGATCACCTGCTGCACCTGCAGACTGAGTTTTTGTGATTCATGCACAAGGACCCCCAGGTCCCTCTGCACAGTAGCATGTTGTAATTTTTCACCGTTTAAATAACTATTATTCCTTCCAAAGTGGATAACCTCACACTTACCAACATTATACTCCATCTGCCTGATCCTTGCCCACTCACTCAGCCTATCCAAATCTCTCTGCAGACTTTCCGCATCCTCCACGCAATTCGCTTTCCCACTCATCTTTGTGTCATCCGCAAACTTTGTTACCCTACACTCGGTCCCCTCCTCCAGATCGTCTATGTATATGGTAAATAGTTGAGGCCCCAGCACTGATCCCTGCGGCACGCCACTAGTCACTGATTGCCAACCGGAAAAGCACCCATTTATTCCGACTCTCTGCTTCCTGTTAGATAGCCAATCCTCAATCCACGCTAACACTTTACCCCCAACTCCGTGCACCTTTATCTTATGCAGCAACCTTTTGTGAGGCACCTTATCGAATGCCTTCTGGAAATCTAAAAACACCACATCCACCGGTTCCCCTCTGTCAACCGCACTCGTTATATCCTCCAAAAATTCCAGTAAATTAGTCAAACATGACTTTCCCTTCATGAATCCATGCTGCGTCTGCTTGAGTGAACCATTCTTTTCCAGGTTTCCTGCTATTTCTTCCTTAATGATAGATTCCAGCATTTTCCCAACTACGGATATGAAGCTAACCGGCCTGTAGTTACCCGCCTTTTGTCTACCTCCTTTTTTAAACAGTGGCGTCACATTAGCTGTTTTCCAATCAGCTGGCACCTCCCCAGAGTCCAGTGAATTTTGATAAATTACAACTAATGCATCTGCTATTACTTCTGCCATTTCTTTCAGTACCCTGGGATGCATTCCATCCGGGCCCGGGGACTTGTCTACCTTTAGTCCCATTAGCCTACCAAGCACGACCTCTTTAGTAATAGTGATCGTTTTAAGGACCTCACCCCCTACAGTCCCATGACCATCATTTTTCGGTAAGCTATTTGTGTCCTCTACCGTGAAGACCGACACAAAAAACTTGTTTAAGGCCTCGGCCATTTCCTCATTTCCTATTATTAAATCCCCCTTCTCGTCTTCTAAGGGTCCAACATTTACTTTCACCACTCTTTTCTGTTTGGTCCTCCAGCGCAGGGAGCGCTACACTGGTCCTCCAGCACAGGGGGGGGGGCGCTCTACTAGTCCTGCAGCACAGGGGGTGCTATACTTGTCCTCCAGTACAGGGAGCGCTATACTGGTTCTCCAGCACAGGTGGCGCTATACTGGTCCTCCAGCACAGCGAGTGCTACACTGGTCCTCCAGTACAGGAGGCGCTATACTGGTCCTCCAGCACAGGGAGTGCTATACTGGTCCTCCAGTACAGAGAGTGCTATACTGATCCTCCAGCACAGGGAGTGCTATACTGATCCTCCAGCACAGGGAGTGCGATACTGGTCCTCCAGCACAGGGAGTGCGATACTGGTCCTCCAGCACAGGGAGTGCTACACTGGTCCTCCAGTACAGGAGGCGCTATACTGATCCTCCAGCACAGGGAGTGCGATACTGGTCCTCCAGCACATGGGGCGCTATACTGGTCCTCCAGCACAGGGTGTGCTATACTTGTCCTCCAGTACAGAGAGTGCTATACTGATCCTCCAGCACCGGGCATGCTCTACTGGTCCTCCAGTAGAGGGGGCGCTATACTGGTTCTCCAGCACAGGCGGCGCTATACTGGTCCTCCAGCACAGGGAGTGCTATACTGGTTCTCCAGCACAGGCGGCGCTATACTGGTCCTCCAGCACAGGGAGTGCTATACTGGTCCTCCAGTACAGAGAGTGCTATACTGGTCCTCCAGCACAGGGAGTGCTATACTGGTCCTCCAGCACAGGGAGTGCTATACTGGTCCTCCAGCACAGGCGGCGCTATACTGGTCCTCCAGCACAAGGAGTGCTATACTGATCCTCCAGCACAGGGAGTGCTATACTGGTCCTCCAGTACAGAGAGTGCTATACTGGTCCTCCAGCACAGGGAGCGCTATACTGGTCTCCAGCACAGGGAGCGCTATACTGTTCCTCCAGTACAGAGAGTGCTATACTGGTCCTCCAGCACAGGGAGCGCTATACTGGTCTCCAGCACAGGGAGTGCTATACTGATCCTCCAGCACAGGGAGTGCTATACTGGTCCTCCAGTACAGAGAGTGCTATACTGGTCCTCCAGTACAGAGAGTGCTATACTGGTCTCCAGCACAGGGAGCGCTATACTGTTCCTCCAGTACAGAGAGTGCTATACTGGTCCTCCAGCACAGGGAGCGCTATACTGGTCTCCAGCACAGGGAGTGCTATACTGATCCTCCAGCACAGGGAGTGCTATACTGGTCCTCCAGTACAGAGAGTGCTATACTGATCCTCCAGCACAGGGAGTGCGATACTGATCCTCCAGTACAGAGAGTGCTATACTGGTCCTCCAGCACAGGGAGTGCTATACTGGTCCTCCAGCACAGGGAGTGCTATACTGGTCCTCCAGTACAGAGAGTGCTATACTGGTCCTCCAGCACAGGGAGCGCTATACTGGTCTCCAGCACAGGGAGCGCTATACTGGTCCTCCAGCACGGGGGGAGCTGTGTGGGGAGGACTCGAGAGTGGGAGTCTCTTGCGCTCGTTGCGGATCGTTGTTTGGGACTCCGGGAATGGCGGCGGGACCGATCAGCGAGAGAAACCAGGGTGAGAGACACAGACCCACACACACACAGATAGTGATACAGACCCACACACAGATAGTGATACAGACCCACACACACACAGATAGTGATACAGACCCACACACACACAGATAGTGATACAGACCCACACACACACAGATAGTGATACAGACCCACACACACACTGTGATAGAGACACAGACCCACACACACACAGATAGTGATACAGACCCACACACACACTGTGATAGAGAGACACAGACCCACACACACAGTGTGATAGAGACACAGACCCACACACACACAGATAGTGATACAGACCCACACACACACAGTGTGATAGAGACACAGACCCACACACACAGTGTGATAGAGAGAGAGACCTGGGTGAGAGACACACACACACACACAGAGTTGTGATAGAGAGAGGGAGAGAGACAGATAGATAGAAACCAGGGTGAGAAATAGAGAGAGGGAGCAGGGGGAGACTCCCCTCCCCTCCCCTCTCTCTCTCTCTCTCTCAGAGTCATAGAACATAGAACAGTACAGCACAGAACAGGCCCTTCGGCCCACGATGTTGTGCCGAGCTTTATCTGAAACCAAGATCAAGCTATCCCACTCCCTATCATCCTGGTGTGCTCCATGTGCCTATCCAATAACCGCTTAAATGTTCCTAAAGTGTCTGACTCCACTATCACTGCAGGCAGTCCATTCCACACCCCAACCACTCTCTGCGTAAAGAACCTACCTCTGATATCCTTCCTGTATCTCCCACCACGAACCCTATAGTTATGCCCCCTTGTAATAGCTCCATCCACCCGAGGAAATAGTCTTTGAACGTTCACTCTATCTATCCCCTTCATCATTTTATAAACCTCTATTAAGTCTCCCCTCAGCCTCCTCCGCTCCAGAGAGAACAGCCCTAGCTCCCTCAACCTTTCCTCATAAGACCTACCCTCCAAACCAGGCAGCATCCTGGTAAATCTCCTCTGCACTCTTTCCAGCGCTTCCACATCCTTCTTATAGTGAGGTGACCAGAACTGCACACAATATTCCAAATGTGGTCTCACCAAGGTCCTGTACAGTTGCAGCATAACCCCACGGCTCTTAAACTCCAACCCCCTGTTCATAAAAGCTAACACACTATAGGTCTTCTTCACAGCTCTATCCACTTGAGTGGCAACCTTTAGAGATCTGTGGATATAAGAACATAAGAAATAGGAGCAGGAGGAGGCCATCTGGCCCCTCGAGCCTGCCCCGCCATTCAACAAGATCATGGCTGATCTGAAGTGAATCAGTTCCACTTACCCGCCTGCTCCCCATATCCCCTAATTCCCTTATCGATCAGAAAACTATCTACCCATGATTTAAACATATTCAACGAGGAAGCCTCCACCACTTCAATGGGCAGAGAATTTCAGAGATTCACTACCCTCTGAGAGAAGAAGTTCCCCCTCAACTCTGTTCTGAACCGGCCCCCCCTTATTTTGAGGCTGTGCCCTCTAGTTCTGGTTTCCTTTCTAAGTGGAAAGAATCTCTCCACCTCTACCCTATCCAGCCCCTTCATTATCTTATATGTCTCTATAAGATCACCCCTCATCCTTCTAAACTCCAACAAGTACAGACCCAATCTGTTTAATCTCTCCTCATAAGCTACACCCCTCATCTCCGGTATCAACCTGGTGAACCTTCTCTGCACTCCCTCCAAGGCCAATATATCCTTTCGCAAATAAGGGGACCAAAACTGCACACAGTACTCCAGTTGCGGCCTCACCAGTGCCTTGTACAGTTGCAGCAAGACCTCCCTGCTTTTATATTCTATCCCCCTCACGATAAAGGCCAACATTCCATTCGCCTTCTTGATCACCTGCTGCACCTGCAGACTGAGTTTTTGCGATTCGTGCACAAGGACCCCCAGGTCCCTCTGCACAGTCGCACGATGTAATTTTTCTCCATTTAAATAATATTCCAATTTACTATTATTTCTTCCAAAGTGGATAACCTCACATTTGCTAACGTTATATTCCATCTGCCAGATCCTCGCCCACTCGCTCAGCCTATCCAAATCTCTCTGCAGACTTTCCGCGTCCTCCACGCAATTCGCTTTCCCACTCATCTTCGTGTCATCAGCAAACTTGAATACCCTAGATTCAGTCCCCTCCTCCAGATCATCTATGTAAATGGTAAACAATTGAGGCCCCAGCACCGATCCCTGCGGCACGCCACTGGTCACCAACTGCCAACCAGAAAAGCACCCATTTATCCCAACTCTCTGCTTCCTGTTAGATAGCCAATCCCCAATCCACGGCAACACCTTACCCCTAACTCCGTGTACCCCAATCTTCTGCAGCAACCTTTTGTGAGGCACCTTATCGAACGCCTTCTGGAAATCTAAAAACACCACATCCACCGGTTCCCCTCTGTCAACCGCACTAGTGACATCTTCATAAAAGTCCAGTAGATTCGTCAAACACGACTTTCCCTTCATGAATCCATGCTGCGTCTGCTTGATCGAACCATTCTTATTCAGGTGCTCTGTTATTTCCTCTTTAATAATGGACTCTAGCATCTTCCCAACTACGGACGTTAAGCTAACCGGCCTGTAGTTACCCGCCTTTTGTCTACTTCCTTTTTTAAACAGCGGCGTAACAGTAGCTGTTTTCCAGTCAGCCGGCACTACCCCAGAGTCCAGCGAACTTTGATAAAGGATATGGACCCCAAGATCTCTCTGTTCCTCCACAGTCTTCAGAATCCCACCTTTGACTCTGTAATCCACATTTAAATTAGTCCTACCAAAATGAATCACCTCACATTTATCAGGGTTAAACTCCATTTGCCATTTTTCAGCCCAGCTTTGCATCCTATCTATGTCTCTTTGCAGCCTACAACAGCCCTCCACCTCATCCACTACTCCACCAATCTTGGTGTCATCAGCAAATTTACTGATCCACCCTTCAGCCCCCTCCTCTAAGTCATTAATAAAAATCACAAAGAGCAGAGGACCAAGCACTGATCCCTGTGGCACTCCGCTAGCAACCTGCCTCCAGTCCGAAAATTTTCCATCCACCACCACCCTCTGTCTTCGATCAGTAATCCAATCAGCCAACTTTCCCTCTATCCCACACCTCCTTACTTTCATCATAAGCCGACCATGGGGGACCTTATCAAACGCCTTACTAAAATCCATGTATATGACAGCAACTGCCCTACCTTCATCAACACACTTAGTTACCTCCTCAAAAAATTCAATCAAATTTGTGAGGCACGACTTGCCCTTCACGAATCCGTGCTGACTATCCCGGATTAATCCGCATCTTTCTAAATGGTCGTAAATCCCATCCCTAAGGACCTTCTCCATCAATTTATCAACCACCGAAGTAAGACTAACCGGTCTATAATTACCAGGGTCATTTCTATTCCCTTTCTTAAACAGAGGAACGAGATTCGCCACTCTCCAGTCCTCTGGCACCATCCCCGTGGACAGCGAGGACCCAAAGATCAAAGCCAAAGGCTCTGCAATCTCATCCCTTGCCACCCAAAGAATCCTAGGATACATTTCATCAGGCCCAGGGGACTTATCGACCGTCAGTTTATTCAAAACTGCCAGTACATCCTCCCTCCGAACATCTATTTCCTCCAGCCTATTAGCCTGTAACTCCTCCTCTTCCTCAAAAACATGGCCCCTCTCCTTGGTGAACACTGAAGAAAAGTATTCATTCATCACCTCGCCTATCTCTACTGACTCCATACACAAGTTCCCACTACTGTCCTTGACCGGCCCTAACCTCACCCTGGTCATTCTTTTATTCCTCACATAAGAGTAAAAAGCCTTGGGATTTTCCTTGATCCGACCCACCAAGGACTTCTCGTGTCCCCTCCTAGCTCTCCTAAGCCCCTTTTTCAGCTCATTCCTTGCTAACTTGTAACCCTCAATCGAGCCATCTGAACCTTGTTTCCTCATCCCTACATAAGCTTCCCTCTTCCTTTTCACAAGACATTCCACCTCTTTCGTGAACCATGGTTCCCTCACTCAGCCATTTCCTCCCTGCCTGACAGGGACATACCTATCAAGGACACCCAGTATTTGTTCCTTGAAAAAGTTCCACTTTTCATTTGTGCCTTTCCCTGACAGTTTCTGTTCCCATCTTATGCCCCCTAATTCTTGCCTAATCGCATCATAATTACCTCTCCCCCAATTGTAAACCTTGTCCTGCCGTACGGCCCTATCCCTCTCCATTGCAATAACAAAAGACACCGAATTGTGGTCACTATCTCCAAAGTGCTCTCCCACAACCAAATCTAACACTTGGCCCGGTTCATTTCCCAGTACCAAATCCAATGTGGCCTCACCTCTTGTCGGCCTATCCACATATTGTGTCAGGAAACCCTCCTGCACACACTGCACAAAAACTGCCCCATCCGAACTATTTGACCTACAAAGGTTCCAATCAATATTTGGAAAGTTAAAGTCCCCCATGACATCTACCCTGTGACCCCCACACATATCCATAATCTGCTTAGTAATTTCTTCCTCCACATCTCTATTACTATTTGGGGGCCTATAGTAAACTCCTAACAACGTGACCGCTCCTTTCCTATTTCTAACTTCAGCCCATATTACCCCAGTGTGCAGATCCCCCTCGAAGTGCCTTTCCGCAGCCGTTAAACTATCCTTGATTAACAATGCCACTCCTCCACCTCTTTTACCAGCTTCCCTACACTTACTGAAACATCTATACCCCGGAACGTCCAACAACCATTCCTGTCCT
>NW_027593661.1:0-28753 GCF_964213995.1 Mustelus asterias
GGGGGTGGTGGGGGAAGGGGTGGAGTGGGGGAAGGGATGGAGTGGGGGAAAGGGTGGAGTGGGGGAAGGGGTGGAGTGGGGGAAGGGGTGGATTGGGGAAAGGGTGGAGTGGGGGAAGGGGTGGAGTGGGGGAAGGGGTGGAGTGGGGGAAGGGGGTGGAGTGGGAAAGGGGTGGAGTGGGGGAAGGGGTGGAGTGGGGGAAAGGGTGCAGTGGGGGAAGGGGTGCAGTGGGGGAAGGGGTGGAGTGGGGAAGGGATGGAGTGGGGGAAAGGGTGGAGTGGGGGAAGGGGTGGAGTGGGGGAAGGGGTGGAGTGGGGGAAGGGGTGGATTGGAGGAAGGGGTGGAGTGGGGGAAGGGAGGGTGTCGGGGAAGGGGAGACGGGGAAGGCGGGCGGAGTCGGGGAAGGAGGGCGGAGTCGGGGAAGGGTCGTGTCGGGGAAGGGGGAGTCAGGGAAGGGGGAGTCGGGGAAGGGGAGGGAGTCGGGGAAGGGGGGAGTCGGGGAAGGGGGAGTCGGGGAAGGGGGAGTCAGGGAATGGTGGGGAGTCGGGGAAGGTTGGAGGTCGGGGAAGGGGGGAGTCGGGGAAGTGGGTTGAGTCGGGGAAAGAGGGGGAGTCGGGGAAGGGGGGGTGAGTCGGGGAAGCGGGGAGTCATGGAAGGGCGGGAGTCGGGGAAGGGGGGAGTCGGGTTAGGGGGGTGAGTCGGGGAAGGGGGGGAGTCGGGTAGGGGTGGAGTCGGGGAAGGGGGGGTCGGGGAAGGGGGGGTCGGGGAAGGGGGCAGTCGGTGAAGGCGGGGGGATTAGGGGAAGGGGGGTGAGTCGGGGAAGGGGGGGAGGCGGTGAAGGGGGGCAGAATCCGGGAAGGGGGAGAGTCGGGGAAGGGGTGTCGGGGACGGGGGGGATGTCGGGGAAGGGAGGGAGTCGGGGAAGGGGGAGTCCGGGAAGGGGAGGGAGTCGGGGAAGGGGGGGAGTCGGGGAAGTGGGGTGAGTCGGGGAAGGTGGGAGTGGGGGAAGGGCGGGAATCGGGGAAGGGGGGAGTCGGGGAAGGCGGGGAGAGTCGGGGAAGGGGGGTGAGTCGGGGAAGGGGGGAGTCGGGGAAGGGGGCGCGGAGCCGGGGACGGGGGGGAGTCGGGAAAGGTTGTGGAGTCGCGGAAGGGGGGAGTCGTGGACGGTGGGAGGAGTCGGCGAAGGGGAGGAGTCAGGGAAGGGGGGAGTCGGGGAAGGGGGGAGGCGGGGAAGGGGGTCAGTCGGGGAAGGGGGGAGTCGGGGAAGGAGGGGGTCGGGGAAGGGGGTGAGTCGGGGAAGGGGGGAGTCGGCGAACGGGGTGAGTCGGGGAACGGGGTGAGTCGGGGAAGGGGGGTAGTCGGGGAAGTGGGGTGGAGTCGTGGAAGGGTGGAGTCGGGGAAGGGGGAAGTCGGGGAAGGTTCGGGAGTCAGGGAAGGCGGGGAGTCGGGGAATGGGGGAGTCGGGGAAGGGGGGAGTTTGGGAAGAGGAGATGGGGAAGGCGGGGGGGAGTCGGGCAAGGGGGGTGAGTCGGGGAAGAGCGGGTGTCGGGGAAGGGGGGTAGTCAGGGAAGGGGGGGCAGAGTCGGGGAAGGAGGGCGGAGTCGGGGAAGGGTGGTGTCGGGGAAGGGGGGAGTCTGGGAAGGAGGGAATTTGGGAAGGGGGGGGAGTTGGCGAAGAGGGGAGTGGGGAGACGGGGAAGGGGGAATCAGGGAAGGGGGGATTCGGCGAAAGGGGTAGTCAGGGAAGGGGGGAGATGGGCATGGGGGGAGTCGTGGAAGGGGGAAGTCGGGGAAGGGGGGGAGTTGGAGATGGGGAAGGGGGAGACTGGGCGGGGGGAGACGCGAAAGGTGGGTAGCCGGGGAAGGGGGAGACGGGCAAACGTGGGGAGTCTGGGTAGGGGGAATCGGGGAAGGGGTGAATCGAGGAATCAGGGAAGGTGGGAGTCGGGGAATGGGGGTTTCGGGGAATGGGGGTGAGTCGGGAAATGGGGGGGGATTCGGGGAATGGTGGGGGAGTCGGGGAATGGGGTGGAGTCGGGGAATGGGGGGAGTCGGGGAATGAGGGGAGTCGGGGAATGGGGGAGTCGGGGAATGGGGGAGTCGGGGAATGGGGGAATTCGGGGAATAGAGGGGATTCGGGGAATTGTGGGGAGTCGGGGAATGGGGGAGTCGGGGAATGGGGGATGGGGGGGAGTCCGGGGAATGGGGAGAGTCCGGGGAATGGGGGAGTCGGGGAATGGGGGAGTCGGGGAATGGGGAGGAGTCGGGGAAGGGGGGAGTCGGGGAAGGGGGTAGTCGGGTGTCAGGGAAGGGGGGAGTCTGGAAGGGTGGAGTCTGGGAAGGGAGGGAATTGGGGAAGGGGGGAGTTGGCGAAGTGGGAGTAGGGAGGACGGGGAAGGGGGGAATCAGGGAAGGGGGCATTCGGCGAAGGGAGGGAGACAGGGAAGGGGGAGATGGGCAAGGGGGGCTCTGGGAAGAGGGGAATTGGGGAAGGGGGAGTCGGGGCAGATGGGAGTCAGGGAATGTGGGTGTGTCAGGGATGGGGGAGTCAGGGAATGGGGGAGTCGGGCAAGGGGGGAGTCTGGCAAGGGGGAGTCGGGGAAGGGGGGAAGAGGGGAGTCAGGGAAGGGGGGAGTCAGGGAAAGGGGGAGTCTGCGAAGGTGGGGAGTCAGGGAGCTGGGGTGTTGGAGTGGGGGAAGGGTGGAATGGGGGAAGGGGTGGAGTGGGGGAAGGGGTGGAGTGGGAAAGGGGTGGAGTGGGGGAAGGGGTGGAGTGGGGAAAAGGGTGGAGTGGGAAAGGGGTGGAGTGGGGGAAGGGGTGGAATGGGGGAAAGGGTGCAGTGGGGGAAGGGGTGCAGTGGGGGAAGGGGTGGAGTGGGGGAAGGGATGGAGTGGGGGAAAGGGTGGAGTGGGGGAAGGGGTGGAGTGGGGGAAGGGGTGGATTGGGGAAAGGGTGGAGTGGGGGAAGAGGTGGAGTGGGGGAAGGGGTGGAGTGGGGGAAGGGGTGGAGTGGGAAAGGGGTGGAGTGGGGGAAGGGGTGGAGTGGGGGAAAGGGTGCAGTGGGGGAAGGGGTGCAGTGGGGGAAGGGGTGGAGTGGGGGAAGGGATGGAGTGGGGGAAAGGGTGGAGTGGGGGAAAGGGTGGAGTGGGGGAAGGGGGTGGAGTGGGGGAAGGGGTGGATTGGGGGAAGGGGTGGAGTGGGGGAAGGGGTGGAGTGGGGGAAGAGGTGGAATTGGGGAAGGGGTGATTCGGGAAAGGGGGGAGACGTGGACGGGGGAAGTCGGGGAAGGGGAAGTCGGGACAAGTGGGAGATGGGGAAGGGGAGACGGGGCAGGGGGAGATGTGGAAGGGGGAGAAGAGGCAGGGGAGACGGGGAATTTGGGGGGAGTCGGGGATGGGGGGATTCGGGAAAGCGGGGGAGTCGGGGAAGAGGGGAGAGTTGGGGAAGGGGGGAGAGTCGGGGAAGGGGAGAGAGTCGGGGAAGGGGGAGATGGGCAAGGGGGCGAATTGGGAAGGTGGGAGTCGGGGAATGCTGGGGAGTCGGGGAATGGTGGGGAGTCGGGGAATGGGGTGGATTCGGGGAAGGGAATGGAGTCGGGGAAGGGGGAGTCGGGTTAGGGGGGTGAGTCGGGGAAGGGGGAGTCGGGGGAGGGGGGGACGGGGAAGACGGCGGGAGTCGGGCAAGGGGGTGAGTCGGGGAAGGGGGGCGTCGGGGAAGTGGGGTGAGTCGGGGAAAGAGGGGGAATCGGGGAAGGGGGTGTGACTCGGGGAAGGGGGAGTCGGGGAAGGGGGGAATCAGGGAAGGGGGGAGTCGGGGAAGAGGGGGAGTCGAGGAAGGGGAGTCGTGGAAGGGGGGAGACGGGGAAGGCGGGGGGAGTCGGGCAAGGGGGGGAGTCGGGGAAGGGGGGTGTCGGGGAAGGGGGGGGCGGAGTCGGGGAAGGAGATCGGAGTCGGGGAAGGGGGGTGGGTCGGGGAAGGGGGGAATCGGTGAAGTGGGGCGGAGTCGGGGAAGGGGCGGAGTCGAGGAGGGGGGACTCGGGGAAGGGGGGAGAGTCGGGGAAGGGGGTGTCGGGGAAGGGGGGAATCGGGAAGGGGGGGTGAAGAAGGGAGTTGGGGAAGTGGGATGATTTGGGGAAGGGGGGAGTCGGGGAAGGGGTGGAGTTGGGGAAGGGGGGAGTCGGGGAAGGCGGAGTCGGGGAAGACGGGAGTGGGGGAAGGTGGGGGAGACGGGGAAGAGGGAATCGGGGAAGGGGGAGTCGGGGAAATGGGGGAGTCGGGGAAAGGGGGAGGGAGGGAGAGTTGGGGAAGGGGGGGCGGGGAGGGTGGCGTGGAAGGGGAGGGGTGGAGGGGGAGGGGGGATGGGGAGAGGGGGAGGGTGCGAAGTCGAGGTAGAGGGTGGATTCGGGGAAGGGAATGGAGTCGGGGAAGGGGGGAGTCGGGGAAGGCGGAGTCGGGGAAGAGGGGAGTGGGGGAAGGTGGGGGAGACGGGGAAGAGGGAATCGGGGAAGGGGGAGTCGGGGTAGGCGGGGGGAGTCGGGTAAGGGGGGTGAGTCGGGGAAGGGTGGGAGTCGGGGAAGGGGGGCGGAGTCGGGGAAGGGGGCGGAGTCGGGGAAAGGGGGGAGTCGGGGAAGGGGGGAGTCAGGGAAGGGGGAGAGTCGGGGAAGGGGTGTGTCGGGGAAGGGGGGGTAATCGGGGAAGGGGGAATCGGGGAAGGGGGGAGTCGGGGGAAGGGGTGTCGGGGAAGGGGGGTAATCGGGGAAGGGGGGAATCGGGGAAGGGGGAGTCGGGGAAGAGGGGGAGTCGGGGAAGGGGGGAGTCGTGGAAGGGGGTGACGGGGAAGGCGGGGTGAGTCGGGCAAGGGGGGTGAGTCGGGGAAGTGTGGTGTCGGGGAAGGGGGGCGTCGGGGAAGGGGGGAGTCGGGGAAGGGGGGAGTCGGGGAAGGGGGGAATCGGGGAAGGGGGGTAGTCGGGCAAGGGGGTGGAATCTGGGAAGGGGAGGGAGTCGGGGAGGTGTGGTGTCGGGGAAGGGGGGCGTCGGGGAAGGGGGGAGTCGGGGAAGGGGGGAGTCGGGGAAGGGGGTGAGTCGGGGAAAGGGGGGGGGAGTCGGGGAAGGGGGGAGGTCGGGGAATTGGGGGAGTCGGGGAAGGGCGGGAGTAGGGGAAGGGGGGATTCGAGGAAGGAGGGTAATCGTGGAAGGGGGTGACGGGGAAGGCGGGGGGGAGTTGGGCAAGGGGGGGTGTCGGGGAAGGGGGGCGGAGTCGGGGAAGGGTGGTGTCGGGGAATGGCGGGAGTCGGGGAAGGGGGGATTCGGGGAAAGGGGGGGAGTCGGGGAAAGGGGGGAGTCGGGGAGGGGGAGAGTCGTAGAAGGGGGCAGTCGGGGAAGGGGGGTCGGGGAAGGGGGGAGTCGGGGAAGGCGGGGGGAGTCGGGGTAGGGGGGTGAGTCGGGGAAAGGGGGGAGTCGGGGACAGGGGGGAGGCAGGGAGTGTTGGGGAAGGGGGGCGGGGAAGGGTGGCGGAGAAGGGGGAGGGGTGGAGGGGGGAGGTGGGGTGGGGGAGGGGTGGAGGGGGAGGGAGTGAAGTCGAGGAAGGGGTGGATTCGGGGAAGGGAAGGGAGTCGGGGAAGGGGGGTGTCGGGTTAGGGGGGTGAGTCGGGGAAGGGGGGAGTCGGAGAAGGGGGCAGTCGGGGAAGGGGGGTCGGGGATGGGGGGAGGCGGGAAAGGTGGGGGGAGTCGGGGTAGGGGGGAGAGTCGGGGAAGGGGGGTGTCGGGGAAGGGGGAGTCGGGGAAGGGGGGGAGGGGAAGGTGGGGGAGACGGGGAAGGGGGGAGTCTGGGAAGGGGGAGACGGGGAAGGCGGGGGGAGTCGGGGAAGGCGGGTGAGTCGGGGAAGGGTGGGGAGTCGGGGAAGGGGGGCGGAGTCGGGGAAGGGGGGAGTCAGGGAAGGGGGAGTCGGGGAAGGGGGGAGTCAGGGAAGGGGGAGAGTCGGGGAAGGGGGGTGTCGGGGAAGGGGGGGTAATCAGGGAAGGGGAGAATCGGGGAAGGGGGGAGTCGAGGAAGGGGGGTGTCGGGGAAGGGGGGTAATCGGGGAAGGGGGGAATCGGGGAAGGGGGAGTCGGGGAAGAGGGGGGGTCGGGGAAGGGGGAGTCGTGGATGGGGGGAGACGGGGAAGGCGTGGGGAGTCGGGCAAGGGGGTGAGTCGGGGAAGGGAGGGTGTCGGGGAAGGGGAGACGGGGAAGGCGGGCGGAGTCGGGGAAGGAGGGCGGAGTCGGGGAAGGGTCGTGTCGGGGAAGGGGGAGTCAGGGAAGGGGGAGTCGGGGAAGGGGAGGGAGTCGGGGAAGGGGGAGTCGGGGAAGGGGGGAGTCGGGGAAGGGGGGAGTCAGGGAATGGTGGGGAGTCGGGGAAGGTTGGAGGTCGGGGAAGGGGGGAGTCGGGGAAGTGGGTGAGTCGGGAAAGAGGGGGAGTCGGGGAAGGGGGGGTGAGTCGGGGAAGCGGGGAGTCATGGAAGGGCGGGAGTCGGGGAAGGGGGGAGTCGGGTTAGGGGGGTGAGTCGGGGAAGGGGGGGAGTCGGGTAGGGGTGGAGTCGGGGAAGGGGGGGTCGGGGAAGGGGGGGTCGGGGAAGGGGGCAGTCGGTGAAGGCGGGGGGATTAGGGGAAGGGGGGGTGAGTCGGGGAAGGGGGGGAGGCGGTGAAGGGGGGCAGAATCCGGGAAGGGGGAGAGTCGGGGAAGGGGTGTCGGGGACGGGGGAATGTCGGGGAAGGGAGGGAGTCGGGGAAGGGGGGAGTCCGGGAAGGGGAGGGAGTCGGGGAAGGGGGGGAGTCGGGGAAGTGGGGTGAGTCGGGGAAGGTGGGAGTGGGGGAAGGGCGGGAATCGGGGAAGGGGGGAGTCGGGGAAGGCGGGGAGAGTCGGGGAAGGGGGGTGAGTCGGGGAAGGGGGGAGTCGGGGAAGGGGGCGCGGAGCCGGGGACGTGGGGGAGTCGGGAAAGGTTGTGGAGTCGCGGAAGGGGGGAGTCGTGGACGGTGGGAGGAGTCGGCGAAGGGGAGGAGTCAGGGAAGGGGGGAGTCGGGGAAGGGGGGAGGCGGGGAAGGGGGTCAGTCGGGGAAGGGGGGAGTCGGGGAAGGAGGGGGGTCGGGGAAGGGGGTGAGTCGGGGAAGGGGGGAGTCGGCGAACGGGGTGAGTCGGGGAACGGGGTGAGTCGGGGAAGGGGGGTAGTCGGGGAAGTGGGGTGGAGTCGTGGAAGGGTGGAGTCGGGGAAGGGGGAAGTCGGGGAAGGTTCGGGAGTCAGGGAAGGCGGGCAGTCGGGGAATGGGGGAGTCGGGGAAGGGGGGAGTTTGGGAAGAGGAGATGGGGAAGGCGGGGGGGAGTCGGGCAAGGGGGGTGAGTCGGGGAAGAGCGGGTGTCGGGGAAGGGGGGTAGTCAGGGAAGGGGGGGCAGAGTCGGGGAAGGAGGGCGGAGTCGGGGAAGGGTGGTGTCGGGGAAGGGGGGAGTCTGGGAAGGAGGGAATTGGGGAAGGGGGGGGAGTTGGCGAAGAGGGGAGTGGGGAGACGGGGAAGGGGGAATCAGGGAAGGGGGGATTCGGCGAAAGGGGTAGTCAGGGAAGGGGGGAGATGGGCATGGGGGGAGTCGTGGAAGGGGGAAGTCGGGGAAGGGGGGGAGTTGGAGATGGGGAAGGGGGAGACTGGGCGGGGGGAGACGCGAAAGATGGGTAGCCGGGGAAGGGGGAGACGGGCAAACGTGGGGAGTCTGGGTAGGGGGAATCGGGGAAGGGCTGAATCGAGGAATCGGGGAAGGTGGGAGTCGGGGAATGGGGGTTTCGGGGAATGGGGGTGAGTCGGGAAATGGGGGGGGATTCGGGGAATGGTGGGGGAGTCGGGGAATGGGGTGGAGTCGGGGAATGGGGGGAGTCGGGGAATGAGGGGAGTCGGGGAATGGGGGAGTCGGGGAATGGGGGAGTCGGGGAATGGGGGGATAGTCGGGGAAGGGGGTGTCGGGGAAGGGGGGGTAATCGGGGAAGGGGGGAATCGGGGAAGGGGGGAGTCGGGGAAGGGGGGTGTCGGGGAAAGGGGGGAAATCGGAGAAGGGGGAATCGGGGAAGGGGGAGTCGGGGAAGAGGGAGAGTTGGGGAAGGGGGGGAGTCGTGGAAGGGGGGGACGGGGAAGACGGCGGGAGTCGGGCAAGGGGGTGAGTCGGGGAAGGGGGGCGTCGGGGAAGTGGGGTGAGTCGGGGAAAGAGGGGTAATCGGGGAAGGGGGTGTGACTCGGGGAAGGGGGAGTCGGGGAAGGGGGGGAATCAGGGAAGGGGGGAGTCGGGGAAGAGGGGGAGTCGAGGAAGGGGAGTCGTGGAAGGGGGGAGACGGGGAAGGCGGGGGGAGTCGGGCAAGGGGGGGAGTCGGGGAAGGGGGGTGTCGGGGAAGGGGGGGGCGGAGTCGGGGAAGGAGATCGGAGTCGGGGAAGGGGGGTGGGTCGGGGAAGGGGGGAGTCGGTGAAGTGGGGCGCAGTCGGGGAAGGGGTGGAGTCGGGGACGGGGGAGTCGGGAAAGGGGGCGAGTCGGGGAAGGGGGTGTCGGGGAAGGGGGGAATCGGGAAGGGGGGGTGAAGAAGGGAGTCGGGGAAGTGGGATGATTTGTGGAAGGGGGAGTCGGGGAAGGGGTGGAGCTGGGGAAGGGGGGAGTCGGGGAAGGCGGAGTCGGGGAAGAGGGGAGTGGGGGAAGGTGGGGGAGACGGGGAAGAGGGAATCGGGGAAGTGGGAGTCGGGGTAGGCGGGGGGAGTCGGGTAAGGGGGGTGAGTCGGGGAAGGGTGGGAGTCGGGGAAGGGGGGCGGAGTCGGGGAAGGGGGCGGAGTCGGGGAAAGGGGGGAGTCGGGGAAGGGGGGAGTCAGGGAAGGGGGAGAGTCGGGGAAGGGGTGTGTCGGGGAAGGGGGGTAATCGGGGAAGGGGGAATCGGGGAAGGGGGGAGTCGGGGGAAGGGGTGTCGGGGAAGGGGGGTAATCGAGGAAGGGGGGAATCGGGGAAGGGGGAGTCGGGGAAGAGGGGGAGTAGGGGAAGGGGGGAGTCGTGGAAGGGGGTGACGGGGAAGGCGGGGGGAGTCGGGCAAGGGGGGTGAGTCGGGGAAGTGTGGTGTCGGGGAAGGGGGGCGTCGGGGAAGGGGGGAGTCGGGGAAGGGGGGAGTCGGGGAAGGGGGGAATCGGGGAAGGGGGGTAGTCGGGCAAGGGGGTGGAATCTGGGAAGGGGAGGGAGTCGGGGAGGTGTGGTGTCGGGGAAGGGGGGCGTCGGGGAAGGGGGGAGTCGGGGAAGGGGGGAGTCGGGGAAGGGGGGAGTCGGGGAAGGGGGTGAGTCGGGGAAAGGGGGGGAGTCGGGGAAGGGGGGAGGTCGGGGAATTGGGGGAGTCGGGGAAGGGCGGGAGTAGGGGAAGGGGGGATTCGAGGAAGGAGGGTAATCGTGGAAGGGGGTGACGGGGAAGGCGGGGGGGAGTTGGGCAAGGGGGGGTGTCGGGGAAGGGGGGCGGAGTCGGGGAAGGGTGGTGTCGGGGAATGGCGGGAGTCGGGGAAGGGGGGATTCGGGGAAAGGGGGGGAGTCGGGGAAAGGGGGGAGTCGGGGAGGGGGAGAGTCGTAGAAGGGGGCAGTCGGGGAAAGGGGGGAGTCGGGGAAGGGGGGAGTCAGGGAAGGGGGAGAGTCGGGGAAGGGGTGTGTCGGGGAAGGGGGGGTAATCGGGGAAGGGGGAATCGGGGAAGGGGGGAGTCGGGGGAAGGGGTGTCGGGGAAGGGGGGTAATCGGGGAAGGGGGGAATCGGGGAAGGGGGAGTCGGGGAAGAGGGGGAGTCGGGGAAGGGGGGAGTCGTGGAAGGGGGTGACGGGGAAGGCGGGGGGAGTCGGGCAAGGGGGGTGAGTCGGGGAAGTGTGGTGTCGGGGAAGGGGGGCGTCGGGGAAGGGGGGAGTCGGGGAAGGGGGGAGTCGGGGAAGGGGGGAATCGGGGAAGGGGGGTAGTCGGGCAAGGGGGTGGAATCTGGGAAGGGGAGGGAGTCGGGGAGGTGTGGTGTCGGGGAAGGGGGGCGTCGGGGAAGGGGGGAGTCGGGGAAGGGGGGAGTCGGGGAAGGGGGTGAGTCGGGGAAAGGGGGGGGAGTCGGGGAAGGGGGGAGGTCGGGGAATTGGGGGAGTCGGGGAAGGGCGGGAGTAGGGGAAGGGGGGATTCGAGGAAGGAGGGTAATCGTGGAAGGGGGTGACGGGGAAGGCGGGGGGGAGTTGGGCAAGGGGGGGTGTCGGGGAAGGGGGGCGGAGTCGGGGAAGGGTGGTGTCGGGGAATGGCGGGAGTCGGGGAAGGGGGGATTCGGGGAAAGGGGGGGAGTCGGGGAAAGGGGGGAGTCGGGGAGGGGGAGAGTCGTAGAAGGGGGCAGTCGGGGAAGGGGGGTCGGGGAAGGGGGGAGTCGGGGAAGGCGGGGGGAGTCGGGGTAGGGGGGTGAGTCGGGGAAAGGGGGGAGTCGGGGACAGGGGGGAGGCAGGGAGTGTTGGGGAAGGGGGGCGGGGAAGGGTGGCGGAGAAGGGGGAGGGGTGGAGGGGGGAGGTGGGGTGGGGGAGGGGTGGAGGGGGAGGGAGTGAAGTCGAGGAAGGGGTGGATTCGGGGAAGGGAAGGGAGTCGGGGAAGGGGGGTGTCGGGTTAGGGGGGTGAGTCGAGGAAGGGGGGAGTCGGAGAAGGGGGCAGTCGGGGAAGGGGGGTCGGGGATGGGGGGAGGCGGGAAAGGTGGGGGGAGTCGGGGTAGGGGAGAGTCGGGGAAGGGGGGAGTCGGGGAAGGGGGAGTCGGGGAAGGGGGGGAGGGGAAGGTGGGGGAGACGGGGAAGGGGGGAGTCTGGGAAGGGGGAGACGGGGAAGGCGGGGGGAGTCGGGGAAGGCGGGTGAGTCGGGGAAGGGTGGGAGTCGGGGAAGGGGGGCGGAGTCGGGGAAGGGGGGAGTCAGGGAAGGGGGAGTCGGGGAAGGGGGGAGTCAGGGAAGGGGGAGAGTCGGGGAAGGGGGGTGTCGGGGAAGGGGGGGTAATCAGGGAAGGGGAGAATCGGGGAAGGGGGGAGTCGAGGAAGGGGGGTGTCGGGGAAGGGGGGTAATCGGGGAAGGGGGGAATCGGGGAAGGGGGAGTCGGGGAAGAGGGGGGGTCGGGGAAGGGGGAGTCGTGGATGGGGGGAGACGGGGAAGGCGTGGGGAGTCGGGCAAGGGGGTGAGTCGGGGAAGGGAGGGTGTCGGGGAAGGGGAGACGGGGAAGTCGGGCGGAGTCGGGGAAGGAGGGCGGAGTCGGGGAAGGGTCGTGTCGGGGAAGGGGGAGTCAGGGAAGGGGGAGTCGGGGAAGGGGAGGGAGTCGGGGAAGGGGGGAGTCGGGGAAGGGGGGAGTCGGGGAAGGGGGGAGTCAGGGAATGGTGGGGAGTCGGGGAAGGTTGGAGGTCGGGGAAGGGGGGAGTCGGGGAAGTGGGTTGAGTCGGGGAAAGAGGGGGAGTCGGGGAAGGGGGGGTGAGTCGGGGAAGCGGGGAGTCATGGAAGGGCGGGAGTCGGGGAAGGGGGGAGTCGGGTTAGGGGGGTGAGTCGGGGAAGGGGGGGAGTCGGGTAGGGGTGGAGTCGGGGAAGGGGGGGTCGGGGAAGGGGGGGTCGGGGAAGGGGGCGTCGGGGAAGGGGGCAGTCGGTGAAGGCGAGGGGATTAGGGGAAGGGGGGTGAGTCGGGGAATGGGGTGGAGTCGGGGAATGGGGGGAGTCGGGGAATGAGGGGAGTCGGGGAATGGGGGAGTCGGGGAATGGGGGAGTCGGGGAATGGGGGGATAGTCGGGGAAGGGGGTGTCGGGGAAGGGGGGGTAATCGGGGAAGGGGGGAATCGGGGAAGGGGGGAGTCGGGGGAAGGGGGGTGTCGGGGAAAGGGGGGAAATCGGAGAAGGGGGAATCGGGGAAGGGGGAGTCGGGGAAGAGGGAGAGTTGGGGAAGGGGGGGAGTCGTGGAAGGGGGGGACGGGGAAGACGGCGGGAGTCGGGCAAGGGGGTGAGTCGGGGAAGGGGGGCGTCGGGGAAGTGGGGTGAGTCGGGGAAAGAGGGGGAATCGGGGAAGGGGGTGTGACTCGGGGAAGGGGGAGTCGGGGAAGGGGGGGAATCAGGGAAGGGGGGAGTCGGGGAAGAGGGGGAGTCGAGGAAGGGGAGTCGTGGAAGGGGGGAGACGGGGAAGGCGGGGGGAGTCGGGCAAGGGGGGGAGTCGGGGAAGGGGGGTGTCGGGGAAGGGGGGGGCGGAGTCGGGGAAGGAGATCGGAGTCGGGGAAGGGGGGTGGGTCGGGGAAGGGGGGAGTCGGTGAAGTGGGGCGCAGTCGGGGAAGGGGTGGAGTCGGGGACGGGGGAGTCGGGAAAGGGGGAGAGTCGGGGAAGGGGGTGTCGGGGAAGGGGGGAATCGGGAAGGGGGGGGTGAAGAAGGGAGTCGGGGAAGTGGGATGATTTGTGGAAGGGGGAGTCGGGGAAGGGGTGGAGCTGGGGAAGGGGGGAGTCGGGGAAGGCGGAGTCGGGGAAGAGGGGAGTGGGGGAAGGTGGGGGAGACGGGGAAGAGGGAATCGGGGAAGGGGGAGTCGGGGTAGGCGGGGGGAGTCGGGTAAGGGGGGTGAGTCGGGGAAGGGTGGGAGTCGGGGAAGGGGGGCGGAGTCGGGGAAGGGGGCGGAGTCGGGGAAAGGGGGGAGTCGGGGAAGGGGGGAGTCAGGGAAGGGGGAGAGTCGGGGAAGGGGTGTGTCGGGGAAGGGGGGGTAATCGGGGAAGGGGGAATCGGGGAAGGGGGGAGTCGGGGGAAGGGGTGTCGGGGAAGGGGGGTAATCGGGGAAGGGGGGAATCGGGGAAGGGGGAGTCGGGGAAGAGGGGGAGTAGGGGAAGGGGGGAGTCGTGGAAGGGGGTGACGGGGAAGGCGGGGGGAGTCGGGCAAGGGGGGTGAGTCGGGGAAGTGTGGTGTCGGGGAAGGGGGGCGTCGGGGAAGGGGGGAGTCGGGGAAGGGGGGAGTCGGGGAAGGGGGGAATCGGGGAAGGGGGTAGTCGGGCAAGGGGGTGGAATCTGGGAAGGGGAGGGAGTCGGGGAGGTGTGGTGTCGGGGAAGGGGGGCGTCGGGGAAGGGGGGAGTCGGGGAAGGGGGGAGTCGGGGAAGGGGTGTGTCGGGGAAGGGGGGGTAATCGGGGAAGGGGGAATCGGGGAAGGGGGGAGTCGGGGGAAGGGGTGTCGGGGAAGGGGGGTAATCGGGGAAGGGGGGAATCGGGGAAGGGGGAGTCGGGGAAGAGGGGGAGTAGGGGAAGGGGGGAGTCGTGGAAGGGGGTGACGGGGAAGGCGGGGGGAGTCGGGCAAGGGGGGTGAGTCGGGGAAGTGTGGTGTCGGGGAAGGGGGGCGTCGGGGAAGGGGGGAGTCGGGGAAGGGGGGAGTCGGGGAAGGGGGGAATCGGGGAAGGGGGTAGTCGGGCAAGGGGGTGGAATCTGGGAAGGGGAGGGAGTCGGGGAGGTGTGGTGTCGGGGAAGGGGGGCGTCGGGGAAGGGGGGAGTCGGGGAAGGGGGGAGTCGGGGAAGGGGGGAGTCGGGGAAGGGGGTGAGTCGGGGAAAGGGGGGAGTCGGGAAGGCGGAGTCGGGGAAGAGGGGAGTGGGGGAAGGTGGGGGAGACGGGGAAGAGGGAATCGGGGAAGGGGGAGTCGGGGTATGCGGGGGGAGTCGGGTAAGGGGGGTGAGTCGGGGAAGGGTGGGAGTCGGGGAAGGGGGGCGGAGTCGGGGAAGGGGGCGGAGTCGGGGAAAGGGGGGAGTCGGGGAAGGGGGGAGTCAGGGAAGGGGGAGAGTCGGGGAAGGGGTGTGTCGGGGAAGGGGGGTTAATCGGGGAAGGGGGAATCGGGGAAGGGGGGAGTCGGGGGAAGGGGTGTCGGGGAAGGGGGGTAATCGGGGAAGGGGGGAATCGGGGAAGGGGGAGTCGGGGAAGAGGGGGAGTAGGGGAAGGGGGGAGTCGTGGAAGGGGGTGACGGGGAAGGCGGGGGGAGTCGGGCAAGGGGGGTGAGTCGGGGAAGTGTGGTGTCGGGGAAGGGGGGCGTCGGGGAAGGGGGGAGTCGGGGAAGGGGGGAGTCGGGGAAGGGGGGAATCGGGGAAGGGGGTAGTCGGGCAAGGGGGTGGAATCTGGGAAGGGGAGGGAGTCGGGGAGGTGTGGTGTCGGGGAAGGGGGGAGTCGGGGAAGGGGGGAGTCGGGGAAGGGGGGAGTCGGGGAAGGGGGTGAGTCGGGGAAAGGGGGGGAGTCCGGGAAGGGGGGAGGTCGGGGAATTGGGGGAGTCGGGGAAGGGCGGGAGTAGGGGAAGGGGGGATTCGAGGAAGGAGGGTAATCGTGGAAGGGGGTGACGGGGAAGGCGGGGGGGAGTTGGGCAAGGGGGGGTGTCGGGGAAGGGGGGCGGAGTCGGGGAAGGGTGGTGTCGGGGAATGGCGGGAGTCGGGGAAGGGGGGATTCGGGGAAAGGGGGGGAGTCGGGGAAAGGGGGGAGTCGGGGAGGGGGAGAGTCGTAGAAGGGGGCAGTCGGGGAAAGGGGGGAGTCGGGGAAGGGGGGAGTCAGGGAAGGGGGAGAGTCGGGGAAGGGGTGTGTCGGGGAAGGGGGGGTAATCGGGGAAGGGGGAATCGGGGAAGGGGGGAGTCGGGGGAAGGGGTGTCGGGGAAGGGGGGTAATCGGGGAAGGGGGGAATCGGGGAAGGGGGAGTCGGGGAAGGGGGGGAGTCGGGGAAGGGGGGAGTCGTGGAAGGGGGGGACGGGGAAGACGGCGGGAGTCGGGCAAGGGGGTGAGTCGGGGAAGGGGGGCGTCGGGGAAGTGGGGTGAGTCGGGGAAAGAGGGGGAATCGGGGAAGGGGGTGTGACTCGGGGAAGGGGGAGTCGGGGAAGGGGGGGAATCAGGGAAGGGGGGAGTCGGGGAAGAGGGGGAGTCGAGGAAGGGGAGTCGTGGAAGGGGGGAGACGGGGAAGGCGGGGGGAGTCGGGCAAGGGGGGGAGTCGGGGAAGGGGGGTGTCGGGGAAGGGGGGGGCGGAGTCGGGGAAGGAGATCGGAGTCGGGGAAGGGGGGTGGGTCGGGGAAGGGGGGAGTCGGTGAAGTGGGGCGCAGTCGGGGAAGGGGTGGAGTCGGGGACGGGGGAGTCGGGAAAGGGGGAGAGTCGGGGAAGGGGGTGTCGGGGAAGGGGGGAATCGGGAAGGGGGGGGTGAAGAAGGGAGTCGGGGAAGTGGGATGATTTGTGGAAGGGGGAGTCGGGGAAGGGGTGGAGCTGGGGAAGGGGGGAGTCGGGGAAGGCGGAGTCGGGGAAGAGGGGAGTGGGGGAAGGTGGGGGAGACGGGGAAGAGGGAATCGGGGAAGGGGGAGTCGGGGTAGGCGGGGGGAGTCGGGTAAGGGGGGTGAGTCGGGGAAGGGTGGGAGGCGGGGAAGGGGGGCGGAGTCGGGGAAGGGGGCGGAGTCGGGGAAAGGGGGGAGTCGGGGAAGGGGGGAGTCAGGGAAGGGGGAGAGTCGGGGAAGGGGTGTGTCGGGGAAGGGGGGGTAATCGGGGAAGGGGGAATCGGGGAAGGGGGGAGTCGGGGGAAGGGGTGTCGGGGAAGGGGGGTAATCGGGGAAGGGGGGAATCGGGGAAGGGGGAGTCGGGGAAGAGGGGGAGTAGGGGAAGGGGGGAGTCGTGGAAGGGGGTGACGGGGAAGGCGGGGGGAGTCGGGCAAGGGGGGTGAGTCGGGGAAGTGTGGTGTCGGGGAAGGGGGGCGTCGGGGAAGGGGGGAGTCGGGGAAGGGGGGAGTCGGGGAAGGGGGGAATCGGGGAAGGGGGTAGTCGGGCAAGGGGGTGGAATCTGGGAAGGGGAGGGAGTCGGGGAGGTGTGGTGTCGGGGAAGGGGGGCGTCGGGGAAGGGGGGAGTCGGGGAAGGGGGGAGTCGGGGAAGGGGTGTGTCGGGGAAGGGGGGGTAATCGGGGAAGGGGGAATCGGGGAAGGGGGGAGTCGGGGGAAGGGGTGTCGGGGAAGGGGGGTAATCGGGGAAGGGGGGAATCGGGGAAGGGGGAGTCGGGGAAGAGGGGGAGTAGGGGAAGGGGGGAGTCGTGGAAGGGGGTGACGGGGAAGGCGGGGGGAGTCGGGCAAGGGGGGTGAGTCGGGGAAGTGTGGTGTCGGGGAAGGGGGGCGTCGGGGAAGGGGGGAGTCGGGGAAGGGGGGAGTCGGGGAAGGGGGGAATCGAGGAAGGGGGTAGTCGGGCAAGGGGGTGGAATCTGGGAAGGGGAGGGAGTCGGGGAGGTGTGGTGTCGGGGAAGGGGGGCGTCGGGGAAGGGGGGAGTCGGGGAAGGGGGGAGTCGGGGAAGGGGGGAGTCGGGGAAGGGGGTGAGTCGGGGAAAGGGGGGAGTCGGGAAGGCGGAGTCGGGGAAGAGGGGAGTGGGGGAAGGTGGGGGAGACGGGGAAGAGGGAATCGGGGAAGGGGGAGTCGGGGTATGCGGGGGGAGTCGGGTAAGGGGGGTGAGTCGGGGAAGGGTGGGAGTCGGGGAAGGGGGGCGGAGTCGGGGAAGGGGGCGGAGTCGGGGAAAGGGGGGAGTCGGGGAAGGGGGGAGTCAGGGAAGGGGGAGAGTCGGGGAAGGGGTGTGTCGGGGAAGGGGGGTTAATCGGGGAAGGGGGAATCGGGGAAGGGGGGAGTCGGGGGAAGGGGTGTCGGGGAAGGGGGGTAATCGGGGAAGGGGGGAATCGGGGAAGGGGGAGTCGGGGAAGAGGGGGAGTAGGGGAAGGGGGGAGTCGTGGAAGGGGGTGACGGGGAAGGCGGGGGGAGTCGGGCAAGGGGGGTGAGTCGGGGAAGTGTGGTGTCGGGGAAGGGGGGCGTCGGGGAAGGGGGGAGTCGGGGAAGGGGGGAGTCGGGGAAGGGGGGAATCGGGGAAGGGGGTAGTCGGGCAAGGGGGTGGAATCTGGGAAGGGGAGGGAGTCGGGGAGGTGTGGTGTCGGGGAAGGGGGGAGTCGGGGAAGGGGGGAGTCGGGGAAGGGGGGAGTCGGGGAAGGGGGTGAGTCGGGGAAAGGGGGGGAGTCCGGGAAGGGGGGAGGTCGGGGAATTGGGGGAGTCGGGGAAGGGCGGGAGTAGGGGAAGGGGGGATTCGAGGAAGGAGGGTAATCGTGGAAGGGGGTGACGGGGAAGGCGGGGGGGAGTTGGGCAAGGGGGGGTGTCGGGGAAGGGGGGCGGAGTCGGGGAAGGGTGGTGTCGGGGAATGGCGGGAGTCGGGGAAGGGGGGATTCGGGGAAAGGGGGGGAGTCGGGGAAAGGGGGGAGTCGGGGAGGGGGAGAGTCGTAGAAGGGGGCAGTCGGGGAAAGGGGGGAGTCGGGGAAGGGGGGAGTCAGGGAAGGGGGAGAGTCGGGGAAGGGGTGTGTCGGGGAAGGGGGGGTAATCGGGGAAGGGGGAATCGGGGAAGGGGGGAGTCGGGGGAAGGGGTGTCGGGGAAGGGGGGTAATCGGGGAAGGGGGGAATCGGGGAAGGGGGAGTCGGGGAAGGGGGGGAGTCGGGGAAGGGGGAGTCGTGGACGGGGGTGACGGGGAAGGCGGGGGGAGTCGGGCAAGGGGGGTGAGTCGGGGAAGTGTGGTGTCGGGAAGGGGGGCGTCGGGGAAGGGGGGTAGTCGGGGAAGGGGGTGAGTCGGGGAAAGGGGGGGGAGTCGGGGAAGGGGGGAGGTCGGGGAATTGGGGGAGTCGGGGAAGGGCGGGAGTAGGGGAAGGGGGGATTCGAGGAAGGAGGGTAATCGTGGAAGGGGGTGACGGGGAAGGCGGGGGGGAGTTGGGCAAGGGGGGGTGTCGGGGAAGGGGGGCGGAGTCGGGGAAGGGTGGTGTCGGGGAATGGCGGGAGTCGGGGAAGGGGGGATTCGGGGTAAGGGGGGGAGTCGGGGAAAGGGGGGAGTCGGGGAGGGGGAGAGTCGTAGAAGGGGGCAGTCGGGGAAGGGGGGTCGGGGAAGGGGGGAGTCGGGGAAGGCGGGGGGAGTCGGGGTAGGGGGGTGAGTCGGGGAAAGGGGGGAGTCGGGGACAGGGGGGAGGCAGGGAGTGTTGGGGAAGGGGGGCGGGGAAGGGTGGCGGAGAAGGGGGAGGGGTGGAGGGGGGAGGTGGGGTGGGGGAGGGGTGGAGGGGGAGGGAGTGAAGTCGAGGAAGGGGTGGATTCGGGGAAGGGAAGGGAGTCGGGGAAGGGGGGTGTCGGGTTAGGGGGGTGAGTCGGGGAAGGGGGGAGTCGGAGAAGGGGGCAGTCGGGGAAGGGGGGTCGGGGATGGGGGGAGGCGGGAAAGGTGGGGGGAGTCGGGGTAGGGGGGAGAGTCGGGGAAGGGGGGTGTCGGGGAAGGGGGAGTCGGGGAAGGGGGGGAGGGGAAGGTGGGGGAGACGGGGAAGGGGGGAGTCTGGGAAGGGGGAGACGGGGAAGGCTTGGGGAGTCGGGGTAGGCGGGTGAGTCGGGGAAGGGTGGGAGTCGGGGAAGGGGGGCGGAGTCGGGGAAGGGGGGAGTCAGGGAAGGGGGAGTCGGGGAAGGGGGGAGTCAGGGAAGGGGGTGAGTCGGGGAAGGGGGGTGTCGGGGAAGGGGGGGTAATCAGGGAAGGGGAGAATCGGGGAAGGGGGGAGTCGAGGAAGGGGGGTGTCGGGGAAGGGGGGTAATCGGGGAAGGGGGGAATCGGGGAAGGGGGAGTCGGGGAAGAGGGGGGGTCGGGGAAGGGGGAGTCGTGGATGGGGGGAGACGGGGAAGGCGTGGGGAGTCGGGCAAGGGGGTGAGTCGGGGAAGGGAGGGTGTCGGGGAAGGGGAGACGGGGAAGGCGGGCGGAGTCGGGGAAGGAGGGCGGAGTCGGGGAAGGGTCGTGTCGGGGAAGGGGGAGTCAGGGAAGGGGGAGTCGGGGAAGGGGAGGGAGTCGGGGAAGGGGGGAGTCGGGGAAGGGGGGAGTCGGGGAAGGGGGGAGTCAGGGAATGGTGGGGAGTCGGGGAAGGTTGGAGGTCGGGGAAGGGGGGAGTCGGGGAAGTGGGTTGAGTCGGGGAAAGAGGGGGAGTCGGGGAAGGGGGGGTGAGTCGGGGAAGCGGGGAGTCATGGAAGGGCGGGAGTCGGGGAAGGGGGGAGTCGGGTTAGGGGGGTGAGTCGGGGAAGGGGGGAGTCGGGTAGGGGTGGAGTCGGGGAAGGGGGGGTCGGGGAAGGGGGGGTCGGGGAAGGGGGCAGTCGGTGAAGGCGGGGGGATTAGGGGAAGGGGGGTGAGTCGGGGAAGGGGGGGAGGCGGTGAAGGGGGGCAGAATCCGGGAAGGGGGAGAGTCGGGGAAGGGGTGTCGGGGACGGGGGGGATATCGGGGAAGGGAGGGAGTCGGGGAAGGGGGGAGTCCGGGAAGGGGAGGGAGTCGGGGAAGGGGGGGAGTCGGGGAAGTGGGGTGAGTCGGGGAAGGTGGGAGTGGGGGAAGGGCGGGAATCGGGGAAGGGGGGAGTCGGGGAAGGCGGGGAGAGTCGGGGAAGGGGGGTGAGTCGGGGAAGGGGGGAGTCGGGGAAGGGGGCGCGGAGCCGGGGACGGGGGGGAGTCGGGAAAGGTTGTGGAGTCGCGGAAGGGGGGGAGTCGTGGACGGTGGGAGGAGTCGGCGAAGGGGAGGAGTCAGGGAACGGGGGAGTCGGGGAAGGGGGGAGGCGGGGAAGGGGGGAGTCGGGGAAGGAGGGGGGTCGGGGAAGGGGGTGAGTCGGCGAACGGGGTGAGTCGGGGAACGGGGTGAGTCGGGGAACGGGGTGAGTCGGGGAAGGGGGGTAGTCGGGGAAGTGGGGTGGAGTCGTGGAAGGGTGGAGTCGGGGAAGGGGGAAGTCGGGGAAGGTTCGGGAGTCAGGGAAGGCGGGCAGTCGGGGAATGGGGGAGTTTGGGAAGAGGAGATGGGGAAGGCGGGGGTGAGTCGGGGAAGAGCGGGTGTCGGGGAAGGGGGGTAGTCAGGGAAGGGGGGGCAGAGTCGGGGAAGGAGGGCGGAGTCGGGGAAGGGTGGTGTCGGGGAAGGGGGGAGTCTGGGAAGGAGGGAATTGGGGAAGGGGGGGAGTTGGCGAAGAGGGGAGTGGGGAGACGGGGAAGGGGGAATCAGGGAAGGGGGGATTCGGCGAAAGGGGTAGTCAGGGAAGGGGGGAGATGGGCATGGGGGGAGTCGTGGAAGGGGGAAGTCGGGGAAGGGGGGGAGTTGGAGATGGGGAAGGGGGAGACTGGGCGGGGGGAGACGCGAAAGGTGGGTAGCCGGGGAAGGGGGAGACGGGCAAACGTGGGGAGTCTGGGTAGGGGGAATCGGGGAAGGGGTGAATCGAGGAATCGGGGAAGGTGGGAGTCGGGGAATGGGGGTTTCGGGGAATGGGGGTGAGTCGGGAAATGGGGGGGGATTCGGGGAATGGTGGGGGAGTCGGGGAATGGGGTGGAGTCGGGGAATGGGGGGAGTCGGGGAATGAGGGGAGTCGGGGAATGGGGGAGTCGGGGAATGGGGGAGTCGGGGAATGGGGGGATAGTCGGGGAAGGGGGTGTCGGGGAAGGGGGGGTAATCGGGGAAGGGGGGAATCGGGGAAGGGGGGAGTCGGGGGAAGGGGGGTGTCGGGGAAAGGGGGGAAATCGGAGAAGGGGGAATCGGGGAAGGGGGAGTCGGGGAAGAGGGAGAGTTGGGGAAGGGGGGGAGTCGTGGAAGGGGGGGACGGGGAAGACGGCGGGAGTCGGGCAAGGGGGTGAGTCGGGGAAGGGGGGCGTCGGGGAAGTGGGGTGAGTCGGGGAAAGAGGGGGAATCGGGGAAGGGGGTGTGACTCGGGGAAGGGGGAGTCGGGGAAGGGGGGGAATCAGGGAAGGGGGGAGTCGGGGAAGAGGGGGAGTCGAGGAAGGGGAGTCGTGGAAGGGGGGAGACGGGGAAGGCGGGGGGGAGTCGGGCAAGGGGGGGAGTCGGGGAAGGGGGGTGTCGGGGAAGGGGGGGGCGGAGTCGGGGAAGGAGATCGGAGTCGGGGAAGGGGGGTGGGTCGGGGAAGGGGGGAGTCGGTGAAGTGGGGCGCAGTCGGGGAAGGGGTGGAGTCGGGGACGGGGGAGTCGGGAAAGGGGGAGAGTCGGGGAAGGGGGTGTCGGGGAAGGGGGGAATCGGGAAGGGGGGGGTGAAGAAGGGAGTCGGGGAAGTGGGATGATTTGTGGAAGGGGGAGTCGGGGAAGGGTGGGAGTCGGGGAAGGGGGGCGGATTCGGGGAAGGGGGCGGAGTCGGGGAAAGGGGGGAGTCGGGGAAGGGGGGAGTCAGGGAAGGGGGAGAGTCGGGGAAGGGGTGTGTCGGGGAAGGGGGGGTAATCGGGGAAGGGGGAATCGGGGAAGGGGGGAGTCGGGGAAGGGGGTAATCGGGGAAGGGGGGAATCGGGGAAGGGGGAGTCGGGGAAGAGGGGGAGTAGGGGAAGGGGGGAGTCGTGGAAGGGGGTGACGGGGAAGGCGGGGGGAGTCGGGCAAGGGTGGTGAGCCGGGGAAGTGTGGTGTCGGGGAAGGGGGCGTCGGGGAAGGGGGGAGTCGGGGAAGGGGGGAGTCGGGGAAGGGGGGAATCGGGGAAGGGGGGTAGTCGGGCAAGGGGGTGGAATCTGGGAAGGGGAGGGAGTCGGGGAGGTGTGGTGTCGGGGAAGGGGGGCGTCGGGGAAGGGGGGAGTCGGGGAAGGGGGGAGTCGGGGAAGGGGGGAGTCGGGGAAGGGGGTGAGTCGGGGAAAGGGGGGGGAGTCGGGGAAGGGGGGAGGTCGGGGAATTGGGGGAGTCGGGGAAGGGCGGGAGTAGGGGAAGGGGGGATTCGAGGAAGGAGGGTAATCGTGGAAGGGGGTGACGGGGAAGGCGGGGGGGAGTTGGGCAAGGGGGGGTGTCGGGGAAGGGGGGCGGAGTCGGGGAAGGGTGGTGTCGGGGAATAGCGGGAGTCGGGGAAGGGGGGATTCGGGGAAAGGGGGGGAGTCGGGGAAAGGGGGGAGTCGGGGAGGGGGAGAGTCGTAGAAGGGGGCAGTCGGGGAAGGGGGGTCGGGGAAGGGGGGAATCGGGGAAGGCGGGGGGAGTCGGGGTAGGGGGGTGAGTCGGGGAAAGGGGGGAGTCGGGGACAGGGGGGAGGCAGGGAGTGTTGGGGAAGGGGGGCGGGGAAGGGTGGCGGAGAAGGGGGAGGGGTGGAGGGGGGAGGTGGGGTGGGGGAGGGGTGGAGGGGGAGGGAGTGAAGTCGAGGAAGGGGTGGATTCGGGGAAGGGAAGGGAGTCGGGGAAGGGGGGTGTCGGGTTAGGGGGGTGAGTCGGGGAAGGGGGGAGTCGGAGAAGGGGGCAGTCGGGGAAGGGGGGTCGGGGATGGGGGGAGGCGGGAAAGGTGGGGGGAGTCGGGTAGGGGGGAGAGTCGGGGAAGGGGGGTGTCGGGGAAGGGGGAGTCGGGGAAGGGGGGGAGGGGAAGATGGGGGAGACGGGGAAGGGGGGAGTCGGGGAAGGGGGGCGGAGTCGGGGAAGGGGGCGGAGTCGGGGAAAGGGGGGAGTCGGGGAAGGGGGGAGTCAGGGAAGGGGGAGAGTCGGGGAAGGGGTGTGTCGGGGAAGGGGGGGTAATCGGGGAAGGGGGAATCGGGGAAGGGGGGAGTCGGGGGAAGGGGTGTCGGGGAAGGGGGGTAATCGGGGAAGGGGGGAATCGGGGAAGGGGGAGTCGGGGAAGAGGGGGAGTCGGGGAAGGGGGGAGTCGTGGAAGGGGGTGACGGGGAAGGCGGGGGGAGTCGGGCAAGGGGGGTGAGTCGGGGAAGTGTGGTGTCGGGGAAGGGGGGCGTCGGGGAAGGGGGGAGTCGGGGAAGGGGGGAGTCGGGGAAGGGGGGAATCGGGGAAGGGGGGTAGTCGGGCAAGGGGGTGGAATCTGGGAAGGGGAGGGCGTCGGGGAGGTGTGGTGTCGGGGAAGGGGGGCGTCGGGGAAGGGGGGAGTCGGGGAAGGGGGGAGTCGGGGAAGGGGGGAGTCGGGGAAGGGGGTGAGTCGGGGAAAGGGGGGGGAGTCGGGGAAGGGGGGAGGTCGGGGAATTGGGGGAGTCTGGGAAGGGCGGGAGTAGGGGAAGGGGGGATTCGAGGAAGGAGGGTAATCGTGGAAGGGGGTGACGGGGAAGGCGGGGGGGAGTTGGGCAAGGGGGGGTGTCGGGGAAGGGGGGCGGAGTCGGGGAAGGGTGGTGTCGGGGAATGGCGGGAGTCGGGGAAGGGGGGATTCGGGGAAAGGGGGGGAGTCGGGGAAAGGGGGGAGTCGGGGAGGGGGAGAGTCGTAGAAGGGGGCAGTCGGGGAAGGGGGGTCGGGGAAGGGGGGAGTCGGGGAAGGCGGGGGGAGTCGGGGTAGGGGGGTGAGTCAGGGAAAGGGGGGAGTCGGGGACAGGGGGGAGGCAGGGAGTGTTGGGGAAGGGGGGCGGGGAAGGGTGGCAGAGAAGGGGGAGGGGTGGAGGGGGGAGGTGGGGTGGGGGAGGGGTGGAGGGGGAGGGAGTGAAGTCGAGGAAGGGGTGGATTCGGGGAAGGGAAGGGAGTCGGGGAAGGGGGGTGTCGGGTTAGGGGGGTGAGTCGGGGAAGGGGGGTGTCGGGGAAGGGGCCGTAATCAGGGAAGGGGAGAATCGGGGAAGGGGGGAGTCGAGGAAGGGGGGTGTCGGGGAAGGGGGGTAATCGGGGAAGGGGGGAATCGGGGAAGGGGGAGTCGGGGAAGAGGGGGGGTCGGGGAAGGGGGAGTCGTGGATGGGGGGAGACGGGGAAGGCGTGGGGAGTCGGGCAAGGGGGTGAGTCGGGGAAGGGAGGGTGTCGGGGAAGGGGAGACGGGGAAGGCGGGCGGAGTCGGGGAAGGAGGGCGGAGTCGGGGAAGGGTCGTGTCGGGGAAGGGGGAGTCAGGGAAGTGGGAGTCGGGGAAGGGGAGGGAGTCGGGGAAGGGGGGAGTCGGGGAAGGGGGGAGTCGGGGAAGGGGGGAGTCAGGGAATGGTGGGGAGTCGGGGAAGGTTGGAGGTCGGGGAAGGGGGGAGTCGGGGAAGTGGGTTGAGTCGGGGAAAGAGGGGGAGTCGGGGAAGGGGGGGTGAGTCGGGGAAGCGGGGAGTCATGGAAGGGCGGGAGTCGGGGAAGGGGGGAGTCGGGTTAGGGGGGTGAGTCGGGGAAGGGGGGGAGTCGGGTAGGGGTGGAGTCGGGGAAGGGGGGTCGGGGAAGGGGGGGTCGGGGAAGGGGGCAGTCGGTGAAGGCGGGGGGATTAGGGGAAGGGGGGTGAGTCGGGGAAGGGGGGGAGGCGGTGAAGGGGGGCAGAATCCGGGAAGGGGGAGAGTCGGGGAAGGGGTGTCGGGGACGGGGGGGATGTCGGGGAAGGGAGGGAGTCGGGGAAGGGGGGAGTCCGGGAAGGGGAGGGAGTCGGGGAAGGGGGGGAGTCGGGGAAGTGGGGTGAGTCGGGGAAGGTGGGAGTGGGGGAAGGGCGGGAATCGGGGAAGGGGGGAGTCGGGGAAGGCGGGGGGAGTCGGGGAAGGGGGTGAGTCGGGGAAGGGGGGAGTCGGGGAAGGGGGCGCGGAGCCGGGGACGGGGGGGAGTCGGGAAAGGTTGTGGAGTCGCGGAAGGGGGGAGTCGTGGACGGTGGGAGGAGTCGGCGAAGGGGAGGAGTCAGGGAAGGGGGGAGTCGGGGAAGGGGGGAGGCGGGGAAGGGGGTCAGTCGGGGAAGGGGGGAGTCGGGGAAGGAGGGGGGTCGGGGAAGGGGGTGAGTCGGGGAAGGGGGGAGTCGGCGAACGGGGTGAGTCGGGGAACGGGGTGAGTCGGGGAACGGGGGTAGTCGGGGAAGTGGGGTGGAGTCGTGGAAGGGTGGAGTCGGGGAAGGGGGAAGTCGGGGAAGGTTCGGGAGTCAGGGAAGGCGGGGAGTCGGGGAATGGGGGAGTCGGGGAAGGGGGGAGTTTGGGAAGAGGAGATGGGGAAGGCGGGGGGGAGTCGGGCAAGGGGGGTGAGTCGGGGAAGAGCGGGTGTCGGGGAAGGGGGGTAGTCAGGGAAGGGGGGGCAGAGTCGGGGAAGGAGGGCGGAGTCGGGGAAGGGTGGTGTCGGGGAAGGGGGGAGTCTGGGAAGGAGGGAATTGGGGAAGGGGGGGAGTTGGCGAAGAGGGGAGTGGGGAGACGGGGAAGGGGGAATCAGGGAAGGGGGGATTCGGCGAAAGGGGTAGTCAGGGAAGGGGGGAGATGGGCATGGGGGGAGTCGTGGAAGGGGGAAGTCGGGGAAGGGGGGAGTTGGAGATGGGGAAGGGGGAGACTGGGCGGGGGGAGACGCGAAAGATGGGTAGCCGGGGAAGGGGGAGACGGGCAAACGTGGGGAGTCTGGGTAGGGGGAATCGGGGAAGGGGTGAATCGAGGAATCGGGGAAGGTGGGAGTCGGGGAATGGGGGTTTCGGGGAATGGGGGTGAGTCGGGAAATGGGGGGGGATTCGGGGAATGGTGGGGGAGTCGGGGAATGGGGTGGAGTCGGGGAATGGGGGGAGTCGGGGAATGAGGGGAGTCGGGGAATGGGGGAGTCGGGGAATGGGGGAGTCGGGGAATGGGGGGAATTCGGGGAATAGAGGGGTTTCGGGGAATTGGGGGGAGTCGGGGAATGGGGGGAGTCGGGGAATGGGGGAGTCGGGGAATTGGGGGGAGTCGGGGAATGGGGAGAGTCGGGGAATGGGGGAGTCGGGGAATGGGGGAGTCGGGGAATGGGGAGGAGTCGGGGAAGGGGGGAGTCGGGGAAGGGGGTAGTCGGGTGTCAGGGAAGGGGGGAGTCTGGAAGGGTGGAGTCTGGGAAGGAGGGAATTGGGGAAGGGGGGAGTTGGCGAAGTGGGAGTAGGGAGACGGGGAAGGGGGGAATCAGGGAAGGGGGCATTCGGCGAAGGGAGGAGACAGGGAAGGGGGAGATGGGCAAGGGGGGCTCTGGGAAGAGGGGAATTGGGGAAGGGGGAGTCGGGGCAGATGGGAGTCAGGGAATGTGGGTGTGTCAGGGATGGGGGAGTCAGGGAATGGGGGGAGTCGGGCAAGGGGGGAGTCTGGCAAGGGGGAGTCGGGGAAGGGGGGAAGAGGGGAGTCAGGGAAGGGGGGAGTCAGGGAAAGGGGGAGTCTGCGAAGGTGGGGAGTCAGGGAGCTGGGGTGTTGGAGTGGGGGAAGGGTGGAATGGGGGAAGGGGTGGAGTGGGGGAAGGGGTGGAGTGGGAAAGGGGTGGAGTGGGGGAAGGGGTGGAGTGGGGAAAAGGGTGGAGTGGGAAAGGGGTGGAGTGGGGGAAGGGTTGGAGTGGGGGAAAGGGTGCAGTGGGGGAAGGGGTGCAGTGGGGGAAGGGGTGCAGTGGGGGAAGGGATGGAGTGGGGGAAAGGGTGGAGTGGGGGAAGGGGTGGAGTGGGGGAAGGGGTGGAGTGGGGGAAGGGTGGAGTGGGGGAAGAGGTGGAGTGGGGGAAGGGGTGGAGTGGGGGAAGGGGTGGAGTGGGAAAGGGGTGGAGTGGGGGAAGGGGTGGAGTGGGGGAAAGGGTGCAGTGGGGGAAGGGGTGCAGTGGGGGAAGGGGTGGAGTGGGGGAAGGGATGGAGTGGGGGAAAGGGTGGAGTGGGGGAAGGGGTGGAGTGGGGGAAGGGGTGGATTGGGGGAAGGGGTGGAGTGGGGGAAGGGGTGGAGTGGGGGAAGAGGTGGAATTGGGGAAGGGGTGATTCGGGAAAGGGGGGAGACGTGGACGGGGGAAGTCGGGGAAGGGGAAGTCGGGACAAGTGGGAGATGGGGAAGGGGAGACGGGGCAGGGGGAGATGTGGAAGGGGGAGAAGAGGCAGGGGAGACGGGGAATTTGGGGTGAGTCGGGGATGGGGGGATTCGGGAAAGCGGGGGAGTCGGGGAAGAGGGGAGAGTTGGGGAAGGGGGGAGAGTCGGGGAAGGGGAGAGAGTCGGGGAAGGGGGAGATGGGCAAGGGGGCGAATTGGGAAGGTGGGAGTCGGGGAATGCTGGGGAGTCGGGGAATGGTGGGGAGTCGGGGAATGGGGTGGATTCGGGGAAGGGAATGGAGTCGGGGAAGGGGGAGTCGGGTTAGGGGGGTGAGTCGGGGAAAGGGGGAGTCGGGGGAGGGGGGAGTCGGGGAAGGGGGGGAGTCGGCGAAAGGGGGAGTCGGGGAAAGGGGGGAGTCGGGGAAGGCGGGGGGAGTCGGGGAAGGGGGGTGGGCCGGGGAAGGGGGGAGTCGGTGAAGTGGGGCGCAGTCGGGGAAGGGGCGGAGTCGGGGACGGGGGAGTCGGGGAAGGGGGAGAGTCGGGGAAGGGGGTGTCGGGGAAGGGGGGAATCGGGAAGGGGGGGTGAAGAAGGGAGTCGGGGAAGTGGGATGATTTGTGGAAGGGGGAGTCGGGGAAGGGGTGGAGCTGGGGAAGGGGGGAGTCGGGGAAGGCGGAGTCGGGGAAGAGGGGAGTGGGGGAAGGTGGGGGAGACGGGGAAGAGGGAATCGGGGAAGGGGGAGTCGGGGTAGGCGGGGGGAGTCGGGTAAGGGGGGTGAGTCGGGGAAGGGTGGGAGTCGGGGAAGGGGGGCGGAGTCGGGGAAGGGGGGCGGAGTCGGGGAAAGGGGGGAGTCGGGGAAGGGGGGAGTCAGGGAAGGGGGAGAGTCGGGGAAGGGGTGTGTCGGGGAAGGGGGGGTAATCGGGGAAGGGGGGAGTCGGGGGAAGGGGTGTCGGGGAAGGGGGGTAATCGGGGAAGGGGGGAATCGGGGAAGGGGGAGTCGGGGAAGAGGGGGAGTCGGGGAAGGGGGGAGTCGTGGAAGGGGGTGACGGGGAAGGCGGGGGGAGTCGGGCAAGGGGGGTGAGTCGGGGAAGTGTGGTGTCGGGGAAGGGGGGCGTCGGGGAAGGGGGGAGTCGGGGAAGGGGGGAGTCGGGGAAGGGGGGAATCGGGGAAGGGGGGTAGTCTGGCAAGGGGGTGGAATCTGGGAAGGGGAGGGAGTCGGGGAGGTGTGGTGTCGGGGAAGGGGGCGTCGGGGAAGGGGGGAGTCGGGGAAGGGGGGAGTCGGGGAAGGGGGGAGTCGGGGAAGGGGGTGAGTCGGGGAAAGGGGGGGAGTCGGGGAAGGGGGGATTCGAGGAAGGAGGGTAATCGTGGAAGGGGGTGACGGGGAAGGCGGGGGGAGTGGGGCAAGGGGGGGGGTGTCGGGGAAGGGGGGCGGAGTCGGGGAAGTGTGGTGTCGGGGAATGGCGGGAGTCGGGGAAGGGGGGATTCGGGGAAAGGGGGGGAGTCGGGGAAAGGGGGGAGTCGGGGAGGGGGAGAGTCGTAGAAGGGGGCAGTCGGGGAAGGGTGGTCGGGGAAGGGGGGAGTCGGGGAAGGCGGGGGGAGTCGGGGTAGGGGGGTGAGTCGGGGAAAGGGGGGAGTCGGGGACAGGGGGGAGGCAGGGAGTGTTGGGGAAGGGGGGCGGGGAAGGGTGGCGGAGAAGGGGGAGGGGTGGAGGGGGGAGGTGGGGTGGGGGAGGGGTGGAGGGGGGAGGTGGGGTGGGGAGAGGGGGAGGGAGTGAAGTCGAGGAAGGGGTGGATTCGGGGAAGGGAAGGGAGTCGGGGAAGGGGGGTGTCGGGTTAGGGGGGTGAGTCGGGGAAGGGGGGAGTCGGAGAAGGGGGCAGTCGGGGAAGGGGGGTCGGGGATGGGGGGAGGCGGGAAAGGTGGGGGGAGTCGGGGTAGGGGGGAGAGTCGGGGAAGGGGGGTGTCGGGGAAGGGGGGTGTCGGGAAGGGGGGGAGGGGTGAAGAGGGGAGTCGGGGAAGTGGGGTGAGTCGGGGAAGGGGGGAGTCGGGGAAGGGGGAGTCGGGGAAGGGGGAGTCGGGGAAGGTGGGGGAGACGGGGAAGGGGGGAGTCTGGGAAGGGGGAGACGGGGAAGGCGGGGGGAGTCGGGGAAGGCGG
>NW_027593662.1:0-12500 GCF_964213995.1 Mustelus asterias
GGGAGAGACAGAGAGAGGGAGAGACTGAGAGAGAGACAGAGAGAAAGAGTGGCAGAGGGAGAGGGACACAGATAAAGAGACAGAGGGAGAGAGAGAGACAGAGGCAGAGAGAGGGAGAGAGAGACAGAGTGAGAGAGGGACAGCGAGAGAGATGGACAGAGAGAGAGAGGGACAGACCAAGAGAGAGACAGAGAATGACAGACAGAGAGAGACAGAGAGAGACCGAGACAGAGAGAGACAGAGACGCAAAGAGAGAGAGAGAGAGAGACAGAGCGAGAGGGGGCCAGAAAGAGAGAGAGAAACAGAGACACAGAGAGAGAGACAGAGAGAGAGGAGAGAGACAGAGAGACAGAGAGAGACAGAGGGAGAGAGAGAGACAGAGAGAGAGAGAGAGACAGAGAGAGAGAGAGAGACAGAGAGAGAGAGAGAGACAGAGAGAGAGAGAGAGACAGAGAGAGAGAGAGAGACAGAGAGAGAGAGAGAGACAGAGAGAGAGAGAGAGACAGAGAGGGAGGGAGACAGAGAGGGAGGGAGACAGAGAGGGAGGGAGACAGAGAGGGAGGGAGACAGAGAGGGAGGGAGACACAGAGGGAGGGAGACACAGAGGGAGGGAGACACAGAGGGAGGGAGACACAGAGGGAGGGAGACACAGAGGGAGGAGACACAGAGGGAGGGAGACACAGAGGGAGGGAGACACAGAGGGAGGGAGACACAGAGGGAGGGAGACACAGAGGGAGGGAGACACAGAGGGAGGGAGACACAGAGGGAGGGAGACACAGAGGGAGGGAGACACAGAGGGAGGGAGACACAGAGGGAGGGAGACACAGAGGGGGAGGGAGACACAGAGGGGGAGGGAGACACAGAGGGAGGGAGACACAGAGGGAGGGAGACACAGAGGGAGGGAGACACAGAGGGAGGGAGACACAGAGGGAGGGAGACACAGAGGGAGGGAGACACAGAGGGAGGGAGACACAGAGGGAGGGAGACACAGAGGGGAGGGAGACACAGAGGGAGGGAGACACAGAGGAGGGAGACACAGAGGGAGGGAGACACAGAGGGAGGGAGACACAGATGGCGGGAGACAGAGAGAGGGTCAGAGAGAGAGAGGGACAGAGAGAAAAGAGAGAGAGAGAGGACAGACCAAGAGCGAGACAGAGAGGAGAGCGAAAGCCGGAGAGAGGGAGAGACAGAGAGAGGGAGAGACAGAGAGAGGGAGAGACAGAGAGAGGGAGAGACAGAGAGATGGAGAGACAGAGAGATGGAGACACAGAGAGAGGGAGAGACAGAGAGAGGGAGAGACGGAGAGAGGGAGAGACACAGACAGAGGGAGACACAGACAGAGGGAGACACAGACAGAGGGAGACACAGACAGAGGGAGACACAGACAGAGGGAGACACAGACAGAGGGAGACACAGACAGAGGGAGACACAGACAGAGGGAGACACAGACAGAGGGAGACACAGAGAAAGGAGAGACAGAGAGAAAGAGTGACAGAGGGAGAGGGACACAGAGAGAGGGAGAGACAGAGAGAGAGAGAGACAGAGAGAGAGAGTGTGTGTGAGAGAGAGTGTGTGAGAGAGAGAGTGTGTGAGAGAGAGTGTGTGTGTGAGAGAGTGTGTGTGTGAGAGAGTGTGTGTGTGAGAGAGAGAGTGTGTGAGAGAGAGAGAGTGTGTGTGTGAGAGAGAGAATGCGTGAGAGTGTGAGAGAGAGAGTGTATGAGAGAGAGTGTGTGTGAGAGAGAGTGTGTGTGAGAGAGAGTGTGTGTGAGAGAGTGTGTGAGAGAGAGAGTGTGTGTGAGAGAATATGAGTGAGAGAGAGTGTGTTGGAGAGAGTGCGTTTGAGAGAATGTGTGTGTGTTTGTGAGAGAGAGAGAGAGAGAGTGTGAGAGAGAGGGTGTGAGAGAGAGCACCCTCAACACATTTCAAAACGACACTGATTTCCACTTGAAGGAATAACTTCTCCACCCCAACACTATCCCGTCATTCTCGATAAGCCCATGCTGCCCATGTTCTGTGATAAATTACACGCAAGTGAAAAGATTATTTTAAATAGTGGGGTTACATTTGCCACCCCCCAATCTGTAGGAACTCTCCAGAGTCTATAGAATTTTGGAAGATGACCAGCAATGCATCCAATATTTCCAGCGCCGCTTCCTTTAATACTCTGGGATGGAGATTATCAGGCCCTGGGGCTTTGTCAGCCTTTAACCCCATTCATTCCCCCAGCACCATTTTCTTACTAATACTGATTTCCTTCAATTCAATTCCACACTCTCACTAAACCATTGGTTCCCTAACATTTCTGCCAGGTTATCTGTGCCTCTTTTGTGAAGACAGAACCAAAGTCTATGTTCAATTCTTCTGCCATTTCTTTGCTCCCCATTATAATTTCCCCGGAGAGATGGAGAGAGGCAGAGTCACTGAGAGATAGGGATGAGATAGTAATGCAGAGAGTAACAGTGAGATATTCAGGTGGGCAAGCAGCTAATAGTGGGGTACAACAAGGATCACTCCAAAGCCACAGATATTGCCTCATGTTGCCGCTGTCGCCATTTACCTTAAATCAGCATCCTCTGCTTTCCAACCTTTCCCCCAATGTGCCGATTATCTCAAAGCCGATCCTCTCAGTCCCGGGACATCACTGCAGGAGTTCCTCAGGGTGAGTGTCCGAGGCCCCAACCATCTTCAGCTGCTCCATCACTGACCTTCCCTCCATAGGTGAGATGTTCGCTGATGATCGCACCATTCACAACTCCTCAGATTGTGAAATAGTCAATGCAGAAATACTGAGCAGGACAGACAGCATCTGTGTAAAGAGAAGCAGATTCTGGGACTGGGGGACTGAGAGACAGGAAGATAGTGAAACACACACAAACTCACTGACAACAAACGCAGTGATGCACACACACACACACACACACAGATACACGCACAGTCTCACACACAGACACACACACAGATAGAGAACACTCCCACAGTCTCACTCACAATGTGAAACTATTAAAATTGGGGTTGTTCTGGGAGCCAGAATGAAAGGAAAACAGATATCGGAGGATGGTGGGACAGGCGGAACTGGGGAGGGCCCATAGGCACGGTGGCACAGTGGTTAGCACTGCTGCCTCACAGTGCCAGGGGCCCGGGTTCAATTCCAGCCTTGGGTGAGTGTCTGTGCAGAGTTTGCACATTCTCCCCGTGTCCGCATGGGTTTCCTCTGGGTGCTCCGGTTTCCTCCCACAGTCCAAAGATGTACAGATTGGGTGGACTGGCCATGCTAAATTGCTCCTTAGTATCCAAAGATGTTTAGATGAGGTGGATTGGCCATGGTAAATGTGTGGGGCTGTGGGGAATGGGTGGGGGAAAGGGTTTGGCTCAGATACTCTGTCAGAGATTCGGTGCAGACTCGATGGGCTGAATGGCCTCCTTCTGCACTGGGATTCTGTGGTTCAACCAGTTTCCATTATTCTCCTGAAAACTTTCAAATAATCAGCCGCTGATCCTTCGAAAAACCGGGGAATACAATCCTCGTTTGTGTTATTTTACCACCTTGTGATTTAACCCTTGCTGTCCTGGTATCATTCTGGTAAATCTACACTGTACACAAATGGATGGAGCGGTGCCACATAGGAGGTTAGTGCGCTAAATTAAAGAACAAGAACAAGAACAAAGAACAATACAGCACAGGAACAGGCCCTTCGGCCCTCCAAGCCCGCGCCGCTCCCCGGTCCAGGATTGAATCCTGAATCCAGGATCCCCGCCCAATTTTCCAGCCAATCTACATCCTAATATCCTATCCACCGAGCTGTCCCTCACAGCTACGATGCTTTGTTCATCACAACCTATTAACTCACCCCCACCCCCCCATTCCAGACCATGTGATCTCCAGGGAGAGGCGAAAACCCAGAGTGAAAACCCCAGGGCCAATATGGGGAAAAAGAAAATCTGGGAAATTCCTCTCCGACCCCCTGTGGCGATCGAAACGAGTCCAGGAGATCACACTGGCCCTGATCAGAAAATGCTTCCCAAACCTATTCATTTCCACTTCTGCTTTACGAACACCATCTGAATTCCCTGCCCCCGAGACAGGTTCCCAACTATCCGCAGTCTCGCTCTGTACTGGCACCAGCAAGATGATCATAGAATGAAGCCTTGAAACGAGAAACAAAGAACAATTAGCCCGCGCCGCTCCCTGGTCCAAACTAGACCACACTTTTGTATCCCTCCATTCCCACTCCGTTCATATAGCTGTCTAGATAAGTCTTAAACGTTCCCAGTGTGTCCGCCTCCACCACCTTGCCCGGCAACACATTCCAGGCCCCCAAGTGCATGGGATTGGGGGAATATAATGGCACGGATTGAGAATTGGTTCACAGACAGGGAACAGTGAGTAGGAAGAAATGAATCTGTTTCTAAGGAGCAGGCAGTGACGAGTGGGGTCCCGCAGGGGTCAGTTCTTGGGTCCCAGCTATTCACAAAACACATCAGTGATTTGGATGAGGGAACCAAACGTAATATTCTCAAGTTTGCTGATGAGACGAAACTTGGTGGGAATGTGAGTGATGAGGAGGATGTTAAGAAGCTTCGGGGTGATTTAGACAAGTTGAGTGAGTGGGGAAATACATGGCAGATGCAGAAGAATGTGGATAAATGTGACGTTATCCACTTTGGACGGAGGAAGAGAATGGCAGAGTATTAGTTGAATGGTGATAGATTGGGAAATGTTGTACAAAGGGACCTGGGTATCTGAGAACACCAGTCACTGAAAGCAAGCATGCAGCTACAGCAAGCAGTTAGGAAGACCAATGGGATGTTGTCCTCCATTGCAAGAGGATTGGAGTAGAAGAGCAAGGATGTCTTACTGCAGCTGGACAGAGCCTCGGTGAGACCACACCTGGAGTCTTGTGTCCAGTGTTCCTCTCCTTATCTGAGGAAGGATGTACTTGCCACAGAGGGAGAGCAGTGAATGTTCACCAGACTGATTCCTGGGATGGCAGCATTGATGTCTGAGGGGAGATTGGGTCGGCTGGGCCTGTATTCACTGGAATGGAGAAGAGTGAGCGGGGATCTAATTGAAAGGTATAAAATTCTGACAGTGCTGGACAGGCTGGATACAGGGATATTGTTTCCTCCGGCTGGGGGTGTCTGGAACAAGGGGTCACAGTCTCAGGATACGGGGGAGGCCATTTGGGACTGAGATGAGGGGAAACCTCTCCACTCAGAGGGTGGTGAACCTGTGGAATTCTCTCCCACAGAAAGCTGTGGAGACCAAGTCACTGAATATATTTAAGAAGGAAATAGATAGATTTCTAGACTCTGAAGGTGTCGAGGTGTATGGGGAGAGCGCTGGGGTATGGCATTGAGACAGAGGATCGGCCATGATAGTGTTGAATGGTGGGTTAGGCTCGAAGGGCTGAATGGCCTCCTCCTCCTCCTATTTTCTATGTTGATGTGACTGCCCCAAGTCTCTTTGGGCCTCCACTCTTTCCAGCTTTTCCCCATTCATAAAGCAATGTGTTCTATCCTTTTTAAAGTGGGTGACCACACAATTGTCTGCAATGAAATCCACCTTTCACTCTTTGAACCATTCAGTTAAGACATTTCACTTTAGGGCGGCCCGGTGGCACAGTGGTTCGTACTGCTGCCTCACAGCGCCAGGGACCCGGGTTCAATTCCAGCCTCAGCTCGCTGTCAGTGTAGAGTTCTCCCAGTGTCTGCGTGGGTTTCCTCCGGGTGCTCCAGTTTCCTCCCACAGTCCAACGATGTGCGGGTTAGGTGGATTGGCCATGATAAATTGACCCTAGTGTCAGGGGATTAACAGGGTAACTATATGGGGTTACGGGAATAGGGCCTGGGTGGGATTGTGGTCGATGCAGACTCGATGGGCCGAATGGTCTACCCGTCAGGGATTCTATGATTCAAGGATCTTAAATCATTGATAAATACGATGAAACTGAGACAGACCCGGGGGCTTTGCAGCAGCAGACAGAATGGGAATCATTGCATCCTGCACCGAGTTTTATTACACAATCAATTTCAGAAAATTCACAACTCTAATTCACAACAGCAAAGTGTGGGATTGCAAACTTGGAATGATTAGCCCAGGACTAAAGTTTAAAAGCTAAACACTGACATTCAGAAACAAGAGATGGCCTCACATCTTCAATTCTGTGATTGTCCCCCCTCTCCTGCTCTGAATATTACAATATCTCTGCCCCCTTCATGTGTCTGCAGACTTTGAAAGTTACTCAGACATCGGTGAAACTAGTCTTTATCTCGGGGCGTTTCCTGTGAAATTTGCACCTTCTCCAAAGAGACACAATCTAATTGAGGCTTTCTGACACAAACTGAATCTCCTTTCAAACAACCTCCCAACCCCACTGTGCAGGAATGTCACCTTTTGTCACATTCCCCAACACAATTGTTGACACTTTATCAGGTGGGAAAAGTAGATTCAACTGACAGATTCTGAGCCCCAGGTTGAATCTTTAAGATGTAAAAATGAACTGAAAGCCCAGGTCTCTCTGTTCCTGCATCCATTTTAACATTGACCCATTGATTTTAAATTGCTTCTCCTGTATAAAAATATAATCTATCAACCTCCGATTTAAACATTAATAAGCGACTGAGCATCAACTGCGAATTATAGAAGGTAGTTGCAAACTAATATCACAGCTGGTGTGGCAAAGTGTTTCTGAATTCCACTCCTACAAGTCTAAAATCCTCAACATTGTTTGAAATCCAATGTCCCCAAGTCCTGGACTCCCCAACCAGCAGGAAAAGTTGTTCTTTATCAGTCCTCTCCATTCCCCTTATTATCTTGAAGTGTTTGATCCAATCATCCCGTAGCCTAAATCCCAGCATTACAGAGTAACACTTCAACTACACTTTTCAACAAACAATCCCAAACCAAATACAGAACAGGGTTCATCGAATCCTGCAGTGCAGGAGGCCATTCGGCCCATCGAGTCTGCACTGACCACAATCCCACCCAGGCCCCATCCCTATAATCCCATACATTTACCTCAGCTAATCCTCCTGACACTAAGGGACAATTTAGCTTGGCCAATCCACCTAACCTGTACACCTGATAGAAGTCTGCCAGATTATGAGGGGCATGGACAGAGTGGATAGTCAGAAGCTTTTTCCCAGGGTGGAAGAGTTATTACTCGGGGGCATAGGTTTAAGGTGCGAGGGGCAAGGTTTAAAGGAGATGTGGGAGGAAAGTTTTTTTACACAGAGGGTGGTGGGTGCCTGGAACTCGTTGCCGGGGGAGGTAGTGGAAACGGATACGATAGTGACTTTTCAAGGGCGTCTTGACAAAGACATGAATAAGATGGGAATGGAGGGATATGGTCCCCGGAAGGGTAGGGGGTTTTAGTTCAGTCAGGCAGCATGGTCGGTGCAGGATTGGAGAGCCGAAAGACCTGTTCCCGTGCTGTAATTTTCTTTGTTCTATCTTTGGAGTGTGGGATGAAACCGGAGCACCCGGAGGAAACCCACACAAACACAGGAAGGACGTTCAAACTCCAGTCAGAAAGTGAGCCAAGCTGGGAATCGAAGGCGGGTCCCTGGCACTGTGAGGAAGCAGTGCTAACCCCTGCATCACTGTGCCACCCCCATATTGAAAACTTGGGTTCAAATTCAAGACAGCCGCAAATTCACTTTGAGAAAAGTTCCCTCTGCTGTGTGAAAGGAATTTTTAATTGAGGATTTTTATTTCTGGGAAAACTGAACTCACATTGAACAGCATCCTAGTGTGGGATTTAAACTCTAGTTTGTTTCAGTCATGGGGAGAGGGATGGAGCGAGAGGGAGAGATACAGATACAGAGGCAGAGAGACACAGAAACAGGATGGGATAGTGCTGTACATGTTTCAGAGCTGACACTGAGACACACACGAGATGTACAATCGCAGACCAGAGTGAATCATTCTCTGTTACCTGCAGTGTCCTGGACATGGACAGAAGCTGACACTCAGACACACACAACAACAACTTGCATTTATATAGCACCTTGGACAGTATTATCCCAAGATGCTTCACAGGAGACTTAATGTGAGAAATTTGACCCCGAGTCACAGGAGAGTTTAGGGTCACATGTCCCTAAGGTTTGGCCAGATGGTTTTTATGGACTATTTTAATTGGAGGAAAAGGAGGTGTTAAAATGGAGAAAACCAATCTGCTTCACGAATGTTCTTTATGGAAGGAAATCTGCCGTCCTTACCTGGTCGGGCCTACATGTGACTCCAGCCTCACAGCAGTGTGGTTGACTCTTAGATGCTGTTTGAAATGGCCTAGCAAGCCACTCAGTTCATGAGCAATTAGGGACGAGGAGTAAACGCTGGCAGAACCAGCCAGGCCCACATCCCATGGATGTATTTGAGTAAAATTTTCAGGGAAGGAATTCCAGAGCTGGAGCCCACGCAGATGAAGACACAGCTCCCAATGGTGAAACGATTCAAATTGTGGATGGTCACGGAGCCAGAATGAAAGGAAAACAGATATGGGAGGATGGTGGGACTGGAGGAGGTGGATAACCAGCAAGAAACATTTCTCTCTCTCTGTGCTATCAGTTTCCATTATTCTCCTGACAACTTGGATCAAATTGTCCCTGACACTCCAAAATTCCCGGGAATACAACCCTCGTTTGTGTCTCCATAGCTGCGTATCTGTCACATTTAAAATACTAACGTTACTTTAGTGAAGAGACAACTCTGTCAGAAATATCTCAGTGCTGCGTTCACACAAAATGGCCACTGGGAAGAAATGCCAAATGGCTGCCTGATATTTGTGGATATTTTTCACTGATTCCCAGAAAGGGAGAGATGGACAGAAGACACAGACACAGAGAGTGAGAAAAAGAGAGAGACACAGATTGATGGAGGTATAAAAGGTTTCCCTTTACCTGCACATGATTTAACTTGTTCCCAGTTGGTTTATGGATTCTCTCCTCAACTTATTGTCCAAAGTGCATCACTTCACATTTCTCAGTGTTGGAGTTAACTGTCTGTCTGTTTCATTTCAATCTCCTCTGCACCCGCTCTCAAACACAAATAATTGTCTGGTAGAAAGTGAGAAGGAGCCTCGACAGAGAGATTGGGAAGGATTGAATGGGGAGAGGCAGAAACCCTCAACACATTTCAAAACGACACTGATTTCCACTTGAAGGAATAACTTCTCCACCCCAACACTATCCCGTCATTCTCGATAAGCCCATGCTGCCCGTGTTCTGTGATAAATTACACGCAAGTGAAAAGATGATTTTAAATAGTGGGGTTACATTTGCCACCCCCCAATCTGTAGGAACTGCTCCAGAGTCTATAGAATTTTGGAAGATGACCAGCAATGCATCCAATATTTCCAGCGCCGCTTCCTTTAATACTCTGGGATGTAGATTATCAGGCCCTGGGGCTTTGTCAGCCTTTAACCCCATTCATTCCCCCAGCACCATTTTCTTACTAATACTGATTTCCTTCAATTCAATTCCACACTCTCACTAAACCATTGGTTCCCTAACATTTCTGCCAGGTTATCTGTGCCTCTTTTGTGAAGACAGAACCAAAGTATATGTTCAATTCTTCTGCCATTTCTTTGCTCCCCATTATAATTTCCCCGGAGAGATGGAGAGAGGCAGAGTCACTGAGAGATAGGGATGAGATAGTAATGCAGAGAGTAACAGTGAGATATTCAGGTGGGCAAGCAGCTAATAGTGGGGTACAACAAGGATCACTCCAAAGCCACAGATATTGCCTCATGTTGCCGCTGTCGCCATTTACCTTAAATCAGCATCCTCTGCTTCCCAACCTTTCCCCCAATGTGCCGATTATCTCAAAGCCGATCCTCTCAGTCCCGGGACATCACTGCAGGAGTTCCTCAGGGTGAGTGTCCGAGGCCCCAACCATCTTCAGCTGCTCCATCACTGACCTTCACTCCATAGGTGAGATGTTCGCTGATGATCGCACCATTCACAACTCCTCAGATTGTGAAATAGTCAATGCCGGAATACTGAGCAGGACAGGCAGCATCTGTGTAAAGAGAAGCAGATTCTGGGACTGGGGGACTGAGAGACAGGAAGATAGTGAAACACACACAAACTCACTGACAACAAACGCAGTGATGCACAGACACACACACACACAGATACACGCACAGTCTCACACACAGACACACACACACACAGATAGATAACACTCCCACAGTCTCACTCACAATATCCTAATCCCCCTGGCATTAAGGGGCAATTTATCATGGCCAATCAACCTAACGCGCGCATCTTTGGAGCGTGGGAGGAAACCGGAGCACCCGGAGGAAACCCACGCAGACATCGGGAGAACGTGCAAACTCCACACAGACAGTCACCCGATACCAAAATTGAACCCAGGTCCGTTGCACTGTGAGGCAGCAGAGCTAACCACTGTACCACCCATGTTGTCCTTCATTGCAAGAGGGTTCGAGTAGAAGAGCAAGGATGTCTTACTGCAGCTGGACAGGGCCTCGGTGAGACCACACCTGGAGTCTTGTGTCCAGTGTTCCTCTCCTTATCTGAGGAAGGATGTACTTGCCACAGAGGGAGAGCAGTGAATGTTCACCAGACTGATTCCTGGGATGGCAGCATTGATGTCTGAGGGGAGATTGGGTCGGCTGGGCCTGTATTCACTGGAATGGAGAAGAGTGAGCGGGGATCTAATTGAAAGGTATAAAATTCTGACAGTGCTGGACAGGCTGGATACAGGGATATTGTTTCCTCCGGCTGGGGGTGTCTGGAACAAGGGGTCACAGTCTCAGGATACGGGGGAGGCCATTTGGGACTGAGATGAGTGGAAACCTCTTCACTCAGAGGGTGGTGAACCTGTGGAATTCTCTCCCACAGAAAGCTGTGGAGACCAAGTCACTGAATATATTTAAGAAGGAAACAGATAGATTTCTAGACTCTGAAGGTGTCGAGGTGTATGGGGAGAGCGCTGGGGTATGGCATTGAGACAGAGGATCGGCCATGATAGTGTTGAATGGTGGGTCAGGCTCGAAGGGCTGAATGGCCTCTTCCTCCTCCTATTTTCTCTGTTGACGTGACCGCCCCAAGTCTCTTTGGGCCTCCACTCTTTCCAGCAATTGGAGATAACTTTCTTCACTGTCCACTATGCCACCAATCTTGGTGTAGTCTGCAAACCTACTAACCATGCCCCCTATATTCTCATCCAAATCATTAATATAAATGACAAATAACAATGGGCCCAGCACTGATCACTGAGGCACACTGCTGATCACAGGCCCCCAGTTTGAAAAACAACCCTCTACAACCACCCTCTGGCTTCTGTCAAGAAGCCAATTTTGTATCCATTTAGATACCTCACCCTGGATCCCGTGAGATTTAACCTTATGCAACAACCTACCATGCGGTACCTTGTCAAAGGCCTTTCTAAAGTCCATGTAGACAACAGCAACTGCACTGCCCTCATCTACCTTCTTGGTTTCCCCTTCAAAAAACTCAATTAAATTTGTGGGACATGATTTTCCACTAACAAAGCCATGCTGACTGTCCCTAGTCTAATCAGTGCCTTAGGAGATTTAGTCATGGTAAATGCACGGGCTTATGGGGATAAGGTGGAGGGGACAGGATAGGGTGGAGGGGAGGGCCTGGGTAGGCTGTTCTTTCAGAGAGACAGTGCAGACTCGATGGGCGGAATGGCCTCCTTCTGCACTGCAGGGATTCTATGAGAGACCTTTGCATGGTCCTGCCCTGCCTTTTACAATTCCCAATGTGGGCGGGATGGGAAACTTCCACACTAAGTGTCAACTTAGCACGGCCAATCCACCTAACCTATTCATCTTTGGGCACTAAGTGGCAACGTAGCATGGTCAATTCACCAAATCTTCACATTTTTGGACACTAAGGGGCAATTTACCATGGGTAATCCACCTAACCTACTCATCATTGGACACCAGGGAACAACTTAACATGGCCAATCCACCCAACATGCACACCGTTGAATCTCAAGGGGCAATTTAGCATGGCCAATTCACCCAAGCTTCGCATTTTTGGACTCTTAAGGGCAATTTAGCATGGCAATCCACCTAACCTACACATCAACCTGTCTCTCTCTCTTTATATCTCTTTGTATGTTCGTGTGTGTCTCTCTATCTCTCTGACGCTCTCTGAATAGATCTGTGTGTGTGTCTCTGTCACTCACTCTCTTTCTGAATATATCTGTGCATCTGTTTTGCTGTCTCTCTCCCTTCGTCACTTACCCTCTCCCTCCGTCTGTCTCTCTACCTTCTCTCCTCACCCTCCATCACCCCCTCTCTCTGTATGTTGGTCTGTACATCTATATGTGTGTGTTAGTCTTTCTATGTATCTATCTGTCTTACTGTGTTTCCCTCTCTCCCTCTCCCTGTGTATTTGTGGGTGCCTGTCTGTGTGTCTTTCTATATATTTCTGAGTATCTGAGAATATCTGCCTCTGTATATATCGCAGCATATCTGTGTGTGTGTCTCCATATATCTATG
>NW_027593662.1:17500-28750 GCF_964213995.1 Mustelus asterias
ACACAGAGGGAGGGAGACACAGAGGGAGGGAGACACAGAGGGAGGGAGACACAGAGGGAGGGAGACACAGAGGGAGGGAGACACAGAGGGAGGGAGACACAGAGGGAGGGAGACACAGAGGGAGGGAGACACAGAGGGAGGGAGACACAGAGGGAGGGAGACACAGAGGGAGGGAGACACAGAGGGAGGGAGACACAGAGGGAGGGAGACACAGAGGGAGGGAGACACAGAGGGAGGGAGACACAGAGGGAGGGAGACACAGAGGGAGGGAGACACAGAGGGAGGGAGACACAGAGGGAGGGAGACACAGAGGGAGGGAGACACAGAGGGAGGGAGACACAGAGGGAGCGAGGCACAGAGGGAGCGAGGCACAGAGGGAGCGAGGCACAGAGGGAGCGAGGCACAGAGGGAGCGAGGCACAGAGGGAGCGAGGCACAGAGGGAGCGAGACACAGAGGGAGGGAGACACAGAGGGAGGGAGACACAGAGGGAGGGAGACACAGAGGGAGGGAGACACAGAGGGAGGGAGACACAGAGGGAGGGAGACACAGAGGGAGGGAGACACAGAGGGAGGGGGACACAGAGGGAGGGGGACACAGAGAGAGAGGGAGTGTTTCTGAATTCCGCTCCGACAAGTCTAAAATCCTCAACATTGTTTGAAGTCCAATGTCCCCAAGTCCTGGACTCCCCAACCAGCAGGAAAAGTTGTTCTTTATCAGTCCTCTCCATTCCCCTTATTATCTTGAAGTGTTTGATCCAATCATCCCGTAGCCTAAATTCCAGCATTACAGAGTAACACTTCAACGACACTTTTCAACAAACAATCCCAAACCAAATACAGAACAGGGTTCATAGAATCCTGCAGTGCAGGAGGCCATTCGGCCCATCGAGTCTGCACTGACCACAATCCCACCCAGGCCCCATCCCTATCATCCCATACATTTACCTCAGCTAACCCTCCTGACACTAAGGGACAATTTAGCTTGGCCAATCCACCTAACCTGTCCACCTGATAGAAGTCTGCCAGATTATGAGGGGCATGAACAGAGTGGATAGTCAGAAGATTTTTCCCAGGGTGGAAGAGTTATTACTCGGGGGCATAGGTTTAAGGTGCGAGGGGCAAGGTTTAAAGGAGATGTGGGAGGAAAGTTTTTTTGCACAGAGGGTGGTGGGTGCCTGGAACTCGTTGCCGGGGGAGGAAGTGGAAACGGATTCGATTGTGACTTTTCAAGGGCGTCTTGACAAAGACATGAATAAGATGGGAATGGAGGGATATGGTCCCCGGAAGGGTAGGGGGTTTTAGTTCAGTCAGGCAGCATGGTCGGTGCAGGATTGGAGAGCTGAAAGACCTGTTCCCGTGCTGTAATTTTCTTTGTTCTATCTTTGGAGTGTGGGATGAAACCGGAGCACCCGGAGTAAACTTCAGCTTCTGTCCATGTCCAGGACACTGCAGGTAACAGAAAATGATTCACTCTGGTCTGCGATTGTACATCTCGTGTGTGTCTCAGTGTCAGCTCTGAAACATGTACAGCACAATCCCATCCTGTATCTGTATCTCTCCCTCTCGCTCCATCTCTCTCCCCAGGACTGAAACAAACTAGAGTTTAAATCCCACACTGGGATGCTGTTCAATGTGAGTTCAGTTTTCCCAGAAATAAAAATCCTCATAGCTGCGTATCTGTCACATTTCAAATACTAACATTACTTGAGTGAAGAGACAACTCTGTCAGAAATATCTCAGTGCTGCGTTCACACAAAATGGCCACTGGGAAGAAACACCAAACGGCTGCCTGATATTTGTGGATATTTTTCACTGATTCCCAGAAAGGGAGAGATGGACAGAAGACACAGACACAGAGAGTGAGAAAAAGAGAGAGACACAGATTGATGGAGGTATAAAAGCTTTCCCTTTACCTGCACATGATTTAACTTGTTCCCAGTTGGTTTATGGATTCTCTCCTCAACTTATTGTCCAAAGTGCATCATCTCACATTTCTCAGTGTTGGAGTTAACTGTCTGTCCGTTTCATTTCAATCTCCTCTGCACCCGCTCTCAAACACAAATAATTGTCTGGTAGAAAGTGAGAAGGAGCCTCGACAGAGAGGTTGGGAAGGATTGAATGGGGAGAGGCAGAAACCCTCAACACATTTCAAAACGACACTGATTTCCACTTGAAGGAATAACTTCTCCACCCCAACACTATCGCGTCATTCTCGATAAGCCCATGCTGCCCGTGTTCTGTGATAAATTACACGCAAGTGAAAAGATTATTTTAAATAGTGGGGTTACATTTGCCACCCCCCAATCTGTAGGAACTGCTCCAGAGTCTATAGAATTTTGGAAGATGACCAGCAATGCATCCAATATTTCCAGCGCCGCTTCCTTTAATACTCTGGGATGTAGATTATCAGGCCCTGGGGCTTTGTCAGCCTTTAACCCCATTCATTCCCCCAGCACCATTTTCTTACTAATACTGATTTCCTTCAATTCAATTCCACACTCTCACTAAACCATTGGTTCCCTAACATTTCTGCCAGGTGATCTGTGCCTCTTTTGTGAAGACAGAACCAAAGTATATGTTCAATTCTTCTGCCATTTCTTTGCTCCCCATTATAATTTCCCCGGAGAGATGGAGAGAGGCAGAGTCACTGAGAGATAGGGATGAGAGAGTAATGCAGAGAGTAACAGTGAGATATTCAGGTGGGCAAGCAGCTAATAGTGGGGTACAACAAGGATCACTCCAAAGCCACAGATATTGCCTCATGTTGCCGCTGTCGCCATTTACCTTAAATCAGCATCCTCTGCTTCCCAACCTTTCCCCCAATGTGCCGATTATCTCAAAGCCGATCCTCTCAGTCCCGGGACATCACTGCAGGAGTTCCTCAGGGTGAGTGTCCGAGGCCCCAACCATCTTCAGCTGCTCCATCACTGACCTTCCCTCCATAGGTGAGATGTTCGCTGATGATCGCACCATTCACAACTCCTCAGATTGTGAAATAGTCAATGCCGGAATACTGAGCAGGACAGGCAGCATCTGTGTAAAGAGAAGCAGATTCTGGGACTGGGGGACTGAGAGACAGGAAGATAGTGAAACACACACAAACTCACTGACAACAAACGCAGTGATGCACACACACACACACACACACAGATACACGCACAGTCTCACACACAGACACACACACACACACAGATAGAGAACACTCCCACAGTCTCACTCACAATATCCTAATCCCCCTGGCATTAAGGGGCAATTTATCATGGGCAATCAACCTAACGCACGCATCTTTAGAGTGTGGGAGGAAACCGGAGCACATGGAGGAAACACACACAGACACGGGGAGAATGTGCAAACTCCACACAGTCACCCGAGACCGGAATTGAACCCGGGTCCGTTGCACTGTGAGGCAGCAGAGCGAACCACTGTACCACCCATGTTGTCCTTCATTGCAAGAGGATTGGAGTAGAAGAGCAAGGATGTCTTACTGCAGCTGGACAGGGCCTCGGTGAGACCACACCTGGAGTCTTGTGTACAGTGTTCCTCTCCTTATCCGAGGAAGGATGTACTTGCCACAGAGGGAGAGCAGTGAATGTTCACCAGACTGATTCCTGGGATGGCAGCATTGATGTCTGAGGGGAGATTGGGTCGGCTGGGCCTGTATTCACTGGAATGTAGAAGAGTGAGCGGGGATCTAATTGAAAGGTATAAAATTCTGACAGTGCTGGACAGGCTGGATACAGGGATATTGTTTCCTCCGGCTGGGGGTGTCTGGAACAAGGGGTCACAGTCTCAGGATACGGGGCAGGCCATTTGGGACTGAGATGAGGGGAAACCTCTTCACTCAGAGGGTGGTGAACCTGTGGAATTCTCTCCCACAGAAAGCTGTGGAGACCAAGTCACTGAATATATTTAAGGAGGAAACAGATAGATTTCTAGACTCTAAAGGTGTCGAGGTGTATGGGGAGAGCGCTGGGGTATGACATTGAGACAGAGGATCGGCCATGATAGTGTTGAATGGTGGGTCAGGCTCGAAGGGCTGAATGGCCTCTTCCTCCTCCTATTTTCTATGTTGACGTGACCGCCCCAAGTCTCTTTGGGCCTCCACTCTTTCCAGCAATTGGAGATAACTTTCTTCACTGTCCACTATGCCACCAATCTTGGTGTAGTCTGCAAACCTACTAACCATGCCCCCTATATTCTCATCCAAATCATTAATATAAATGACAAATAACAATGGGCTCAGCACTGATCACTGAGGCACACTGCTGATCACAGGCCCCCAGTTTGAAAAACAACCCTCTACAACCACCCTCTGGCTTCTGTCAAGAAGCCAATTTTGTATCCATTTAGATACCTCACCCTGGATCCCGTGAGATTTAACCTTATGCAACAACCTACCATGCGGTACCTTGTCAAAGGCCTTTCTAAAGTCCATGTCGACAACAGCAACTGCACTGCCCTCATCTACCTTCTTGGTTTCCCCTTCAAAAAACTCAATTAAATTTGTGGGACATGATTTTCCACTCACAAAGCCATGCTGACTGTCCCTAGTCTAATCAGTGCCTTAGGAGATTTAGTCATGGTAAATGCACGGGCTTATGGGGATAAGGTGGAGGGGACAGGATAGGGTGGAGGGGAGGGCCTGGGTAGGCTGTTCTTTCAGAGAGACAGTGCAGACTCGATGGGCGGAATGGCCTCCTTCTGCACTGCAGGGATTCTATGAGAGACCTTTGCATGGTCCTGCCCTGCCTGTTACAATTCCCAATGTGGGCGGGATGGGAAACTTCCACACTAAGTGTCAACTTAGCACGGCCAATCCACCTAACCTATTCATCTTTGGGCACTAAGTGGCAACGTAGCATGGTCAATTCACCAAATCTTCACATTTTTGGACACTAAGGGGCAATTTACCATGGGTAATCCACCTAACCTACTCATCATTGGACACCAGGGAACAACTTAACATGGCCAATCCACCCAACACGCACACCTTTGAATCTCAAGGGGCAATTTAGCATGGCCAATCCACCTAACATGCAGATATTTGGACATTAAGGGGCGATTTAGCATGGCCAATTCACCCAAGCTTCGCATTTTTGGACTCTTAAGGGCAATTTAGCATGGCAATCCACCTAACCTACACATCATCCTGTCTCTCTCTCTTTATATCTCTTTGTATGTTCGTGTGTGTCTCTCTATCTCTCTGACGCTCTCTGAATAGATCTGTGTGTGTGTCTCTGTCACTCACTCTCTTTCTGAATATATCTGTGCATCTGTTTTGCTGTCTCTCTCCCTTAGTCACTTACCCTCTCCCTCCCTCTGTCTCTCTACCTTCTCTCCTCACCCTCCATCACCCCCTCTCTCTGTATGTTGGTCTGTACATCTATATGTGTGTGTTAGTCTTTCTATGTATCTATCTGTCTTACTGTGTTTCCCTCTCTCCCTCTCCCTGTGTATTTGTGGGTGCCTGTCTGTGTGTCTTTCTATATATTTCTGAGTATCTGAGAATATCTGCCTCTGTATATATCGCAGCATATCTGTGTGTGTGTCTCCATATATCTATGTGTGTCTATGTATAGATGCTGGCACGGTGGCACAGTGGTTAGCACAATTACCACACACCGCCAGGGACCCAGGTTCGATTCCCGGCTCGGGTCACTGTCTGTGTGGAGTCTGCACGTTCTCCCCGTGTCTGCGTGGGTTTCCTCCGAGTGCTCTGGTTTCCTCCCACAGTCTGAAAGACGTGTTGGTTAGGGTGCATTGGCCGTGCTACATCCTCCCTCAGTGTACCCGAACAGGCGACTAGGGAATTTTCACACTAACTTCATTGCATTGTTAATGTAAGCCTACTTGTGACACTAATAAATAAACTTTACAGAAAAGAAACTTTCTATCTTTGATAGAGAGGTTAAGATGATTCCATTTCACATCTTCCTGCTTTGGGGAAATGGGAGTTATCTTTGCATTTACAAGGATATGGGGAGGGAGGTGTTTGAATGGACATTCAGCTTTTTGGGTGATTAAAGTGTTAATTTGTTTCCAGAAGCTGTTTACAGTGATTGTCCCGAGAGATTGTATCGTTTCAGTGATGTCGACGTCTCCAATACTTCAGACAGAGGAAGGAAACAATATACAAAAGGAAAGATTGGGGGAATCACTACATTGAAGGTGTGAGGCCTCATCACTCTCTGTCTGGTTTTGTTCTGAAATCTTTACATTTTTAAACACTGAAACCTCTTGCCCTTGTTGGGAATATCACTGCGGTTTGAGAAAAGCAAACACTGATCCCACACTAAACACCCCCCCCCCAACACAGGATTGAGCAGAGAGTGTGAAATGGAACTGCTGTCAGAGTGGATTATTGTTATAGATGGATAAGAAACACTCCTCCATTTCCAAACCTGTCTCCTGTTTCTGTAGCGTTTCGGGCTCCCCTGACACACAACTACAGAGAGAGACACAAAGATACAGAGAGAGAGACACACAAATATACAGAGTGAGAGAGACACAAACATACAGAGACAGAGACACACAAAAATACAGAGAGAGGAACACAGATACAGAAAGAGACAAGGGAGACACAGAGAGAGGGAGACACAGAGAGAGAGACACACAGAAAGAGAGAGACAGAGAGAAAGAGTGACAGAGAGAAAGAGTGACAGAGGGAGAGGGACACAGAGAGAGAGACAGACAGAGAGAGAGACAGACAGAGAGAGAGAGTGAGACAGAGAGAGAGAGACAGAGAGAGAGACAGAGAGAACGAGACAGAGAGAGAGAGAAAGATAGAGCGAGAAAGAGAGAGAGAGAGGGAGAGAGAGAGAGACAGACAGAGAGACACAGAGAGGGAGACAGAGATAGAGCGCGACAGAGACAGAGTGACACAGAGAGAGAGAGAGACACACACAAAGAGAGAGAGAGAGAGACAGAGAGAGAGAGAGAGACAGAGAGAGAGAGAGAGAAAGAGAGAGGGACAGAGGGAGACACATTGAGAGAGAGAGAGACAGATACAGAGAGAGAGACCGACAAAGACAGACAGAGAGAGACAGAGCCGCAAAGAGAGAGAGACAGAGCGAGAGGGGGCCAGAAAGAGAGAGAGAAACAGAGAGACAGAGATAGAGAGAGACAGAGAGAGAGAGAGACAAAGACGGAGAGAGACAAAAACGGAGAGAGACAAAAACGGAGAGAGACAAAAACGGAAAGAGACAGAGAGAGACAAAGACGGAGAGAGACAGAGAGAGAGGGAGACAGAGAGAGAGGGAGACAGAGAGAGAGGGAGACAGAGAGAGTGGGAGACAGAGAGAGTGGGAGACAGAGAGGGAGGGAGACAGAGAGGGAGGGAGACAGAGAGGGAGGGAGACAGAGAGGGAGGGAGACACAGAGGGAGGGAGACACAGAGGGAGGGAGACACAGAGGGAGGGAGACACAGAGGGAGGGAGACACAGAGGGAGGGAGACACAGAGGGAGGGAGACACAGAGGGAGGGAGACACAGAGGGAGGGAGACACAGAGGGAGGGAGACACAGAGGGAGGGAGACACAGAGGGAGGGAGACACAGAGGGAGGGAGACACAGAGGGAGGGAGACACAGAGGGAGGGAGACAGAGACACAGAGAGAGAGAGGGACAGAGAGAGAGAGAGAGAGAGAGGGACAGACCAAGAGAGAGACAGTGAGAGAGACAGAGACACAGAGAGAGGGAGAGACAGAGAGAGGGAGAGACAGAGAGAGGGAGAGGCAGAGAGAGGGAGAGACAGAGAGAGGGAGAGACAGATAGAGGGAGAGACAGATAGAGGGAGAGACAGAGAGAGGGAGAGACAGAGAGAGGGAGAGACAGAGAGAGGGAGAGACAGAGAGAGGGAGAGACAGAGAGAGGGAGAGACAGAGAGAGGGAGAGACAGAGGGAGGGAGAGACTGAGGGAGGGAGAGACTGAGGGAGGGAGAGACTGAGGGAGGGAGAGACTGAGGGAGGGAGAGACTGAGGGAGGGAGAGACTGAGAGAGGGAGAGACTGAGAGAGGGAGAGACTGAGAGAGGGAGAGACTGAGAGAGGGAGAGACTGAGAGAGGGAGAGACTGAGAGAGGAAGAGACTGAGAGAGGAAGAGACAGAGAGAGTGAGAGAGAGACAGAGACGCAAAGACAGAGAGACAGAGCGAGAGGGGGCCAGAAAGAGAGAGAAAAACAGAGAGACAGAGAGAGAAAAACAGAGAGGCAGAGAGACAGAGACAGAGAGAGACAAAGACGGAGAGAGACAAAGACGGAGAGAGACAAAGACGGAGAGAGACAGAGACGGAGAGAGACAGAGACGGAGAGAGACAGAGACGGAGAGAGACAGAGACGGAGAGAGACAGAGACGGAGAGAGACAGAGACGGAGAGAGACAGAGACGGAGAGAGACAGAGAGGGAGAGAGACAGAGACGGAGAGAGACAAAGACGGAGAGAGACAGACAGAGACGGAGAGAGACAGAGACGGAGAGAGACAGAGAGGGAGAGAGACAAAGACGGAGAGAGACAAAGACGGAGAGAGACAGAGAGAGGGAGAAAGACAGAGAGAGGGAGAAAGACAGAGAGAGAGGGAGACAGAGAGAGAGGGAGACAGAGAGAGAGGGAGACAGAGAGAGAGGGAGACAGAGAGAGAGGGAGAGACTGAGAGAGGGAGAGACTGAGAGAGGGAGAGACTGAGAGAGGGAGAGACTGAGAGAGGGAGAGACTGAGAGAGGGAGAGACTGAGAGAGGGAGAGACTGAGAGAGGGAGAGACTGAAAGAGGGAGAGACTGAAAGAGGGAGAGACTGAGAGAGGGAGAGACTGAGAGAGGGAGAGACTGAGAGAGGGAGAGACGGAGAGGCAGAGAGAGGGAGAGACACAGAGAGGGAGAGACACAGAGAGGGAGAGACACAGAGAGGGAGAGACACAGAGAGGGAGAGACACAGAGAGGGAGAGACACAGAGAGGGAGAGACACAGAGAGGGAGAGACACAGAGAGGGAGAGACACAGAGAGGGAGAGACACAGAGAGGGAGAGACACAGAGAGGGAGAGACACAGAGAGGGAGAGACACAGAGAGGGAGAGACACAGAGAGGGAGAGACACAGAGGGAGAGACGCAGAGAGGGAGAGACGCAGAGAGGGAGAGACGCAGAGAGGGAGAGACGCAGAGAGGGAGAGACGCAGAGAGGGAGAGACGCAGAGAGGGAGAGACGCAGAGAGGGAGAGACGCAGAGAGGGAGAGACGCAGAGAGGGAGAGACGCAGAGAGGGAGAGACGCAGAGAGGGAGAGACGCAGAGAGGGAGAGACGCAGAGAGGGAGAGACGCAGAGAGGGAGAGACGCAGAGAGGGAGAGACGCAGAGAGGGAGAGACGCAGAGAGGGAGAGACGCAGAGAGGGAGAGACGCAGAGAGGGAGAGACGCAGAGAGGGAGAGACGCAGAGAGGGAGAGACGCAGAGAGGGAGAGACGCAGAGAGGGAGAGACGCAGAGAGGGAGAGACGCAGAGAGGGAGAGACGCAGAGAGGGAGAGACGCAGAGAGGGAGAGACGCAGAGAGGGAGAGACGCAGAGAGGGAGAGACGCAGAGAGGGAGAGACGCAGAGAGGGAGAGACGCAGAGAGGGAGAGACGCAGAGAGGGAGAGACGCAGAGAGGGAGAGACGCAGAGAGGGAGAGACGCAGAGAGGGAGAGACGCAGAGAGGGAGAGACGCAGAGAGGGAGAGACGCAGAGAGAGGGAGACGCAGAGAGAGGGAGAGGCAGAGAGGGAGGAGAGGCAGAGAGAGGGAGAGGCAGAGAGAGGGAGAGGCAGAGAGAGGGAGAGGCAGAGAGAGGGAGAGGCAGAGAGAGGGAGAGGCAGAGAGAGGGAGAGGCAGAGAGAGGGAGAGGCAGAGAGAGGGAGAGGCAGAGAGAGGGAGACGCAGAGAGAGGGAGACGCAGAGAGAGGGAGACGCAGAGAGAGGGAGACGCAGAGAGAGGGAGACGCAGAGAGAGGGAGACGCAGAGAGAGGGAGACGCAGAGAGAGGGAGACGCAGAGAGAGGGAGACGCAGAGAGAGGGAGACGCAGAGAGAGGGAGACGCAGAGAGAGGGAGACGCAGAGAGAGGGAGACGCAGAGAGAGGGAGACGCAGAGAGAGGGAGACGCAGAGAGAGGGAGACGCAGAGAGAGGGAGACGCAGAGAGAGGGAGACGCAGAGAGAGGGAGACGCAGAGAGAGGGAGACGCAGAGAGAGGGAGACGCAGAGAGAGGGAGACGCAGAGAGAGGGAGACGCAGAGAGAGGGAGACGCAGAGAGAGGGAGACGCAGAGAGAGGGAGACGCAGAGAGAGGGAGACGCAGAGAGAGGGAGACGCAGAGAGAGGGAGACGCAGAGAGAGGGAGACGCAGAGAGAGGGAGACGCAGAGAGAGGGAGACGCAGAGAGAGGGAGACGCAGAGAGAGGGAGACGCAGAGAGAGGGAGACGCAGAGAGAGGGAGACGCAGAGAGAGGGAGACGCAGAGAGAGGGAGACGCAGAGAGAGGGAGACGCAGAGAGAGGGAGACGCAGAGAGAGGGAGACGCAGAGAGAGGGAGACGCAGAGAGAGGGAGACGCAGAGAGAGGGAGACGCAGAGAGAGGGAGACGCAGAGAGAGGGAGACGCAGAGAGAGGGAGACGCAGAGAGAGGGAGACGCAGAGAGAGGGAGACGCAGAGAGAGGGAGACGCAGAGAGAGGGAGACGCAGAGAGAGGGAGACGCAGAGAGAGGGAGACGCAGAGAGAGGGAGACGCAGAGAGAGGGAGACGCAGAGAGAGGGAGACGCAGAGAGGGAGACGCAGAGAGGGAGACGCAGAGAGGGAGACACAGAGAGGGAGACACAGAGAGGGAGACACAGAGAGGGAGACACAGAGAGGGAGACACAGAGAGGGAGACACAGAGAGGGAGACACACAGAAAGAGAGAGACAGAGATAAAGAGTGGCAGAGGGAGAGGGACACAGAGAGAGAGACAGAGATAAAGAGTGGCAGAGGGACAGGGACACAGAGATAGAGAGAGAGAGACAGACAGAGAATGAGACAGAGGGAGAGCGGCAGCGAGACAGAGAGAGGGAGAGACAGAGAGAGGGAGAGACAGAGAGAGGGAGAGACAGAGAGAGGGAGAGACAGAGAGAGGGAGAGACAGAGAGAGGGAGAGACAGAGAGAGGGAGAGACAGAGAGAGGGAGAGACAGAGAGAGGGAGAGACAGAGAGAGGGAGAGGCAGAGAGAGGGAGAGGCAGAGAGAGGGAGACGCAGAGA
>NW_027593663.1:0-25000 GCF_964213995.1 Mustelus asterias
TCCTCATATTCCTCAGCGAGTTTCTCACACTGCCAGGAAGAGGAGTTGGGAACATCAGTGAGGTGTTTTCCCTTCTGGGAATGGAGATACACGGGGATCTACCCCTGAGTGCCGCACCGCGGGAGGGTCAGTGCTGAGGGAGAGCCGCACTGTGGGGAGGGTCAGTGCTGAGGGAGAGCCGCACTGTGGGAGGGTCAGCGCTGAGGGAGAGCCGCACTGTGGGAGGGTCAGTGCTGAGGGAGAGCCGCACTGTGGGAGGGTCAGCGCTGAGGGAGCGCCGCACTGTGGGAGGGTCAGTGCTGAGGGAGCGCCGCACTGTGGGAGGGTCAGTGCTGAGGGAGCGCCGCACCGCGGGAGGGTCAGTGCTGAGGGAGCGCCGCACTGTGGGAGGGTCAGTGCTGAGGGAGCGTCACAGTGTGGGTGGGTCAGTGCTGAGGGAGCGCCGCACTGTGGGAGGGTCAGTGCTGAGGGAGCGCCGCACTGTGGGAGGGTCGGTGCTGAGGGAGCGCCGCACTGTGGGAGGGTCAGTGCTGAGGGAGCGCCGCACTGTGGGAGGGTCAGTGCTGAGGGAGCGTCACAGTGTGGGTGGGTCAGTGCTGAGGGAGCGCCGCACTGTGGGAGGGTCAGTGCTGAGGGAGCGCCGCACTGTGGGAGGGTCGGTGCTGAGGGAGCGCCGCACTGTGGGAGGGTCGGTGCTGAGGGAGCGCCGCACTGTGGGTGGGTCAGTGCTGAGGGAGCGCCGCACTGTGGGAGGGTCAGTGCTGAGGGAGTGTCGCACTGTGGGAGGGTCAGTGCTGAGGGAATGCCGCACTGTGGGAGGGTCGGTGCTGAGGGAGCGCCGCACTGTGGGAGGGTCAGTGCTGAGGGAGCGCCGCACTGTGGGAGGGTCAGTGCTGAGGGAGCGTCACAGTGTGGGTGGGTCAGTGCTGAGGGAGCGCCGCACTGTGGGAGGGTCAGTGCTGAGGGAGCGCCGCACTGTGGGAGGGTCGGTGCTGAGGGAGCGCCGCACTGTGGGAGGGTCAGTGCTGAGGGAGCGTCGCACTGTGGGAGGGTCAGTGTTGAATCTGTTCAGGAATACCCTGGACATTGTGACTGAATCCATGGCGTGGTATCTCTCACTCACTCACACGTGGCCTGAGCAACCCACTCACCGCTTGTTTTAAATTGGAGGCGATGCCCTCTGTGAACTGGGTGTCGAGGAGTTCAGCCTGGGTACCTTCCCGGCTCAGTACTCGGACGTACGTGCTTCTGTGTGTCTCCGGATCCACCCGTTCGCCATATTCCTCCATGTGTTCACACACCCGTTCCAGCAACTCAAGCAGGAACATCTCCGATCTGGCGTACGGAACCTGGAGGGAGTAGGGAAATGGGTGAGTCACTCACCTCCCCTCCGTCTGACCCTACCTGGCCTACCTCCCCGATCAACATCCTCCCCCCCGGCCCCCCTCATCCACCCCCCGTGCCCCACCCTTTCCCTATAAGACCACAAGACATAGGAGCAGAATGAGGCCACTTGGCCCATCGAGTCTGCTCCCCCATTCAATCATGGCTGATATTTTTCTCATCCCCATTCTCCTGCCTTTTCCCCCATAACCCCTGATCCCCTTATTAATCAAGAACCTATCTATCTCTGTCTTAAAGACACTCAATGACCTGGCCTCCACAGCCTTCTGCGGCAAAGAGTTCCACACATTCACCACTCTCTGGCTGAAGAAATTCCTCCTCATCTCTGTTTTATCCCTTTAGCCTGAGGTTGTTCCCTCTGGTTCTAGTTGTGTGAAAAACTCGCCCCTTACATCTCTTTTAAACCTTCCCCCTCTCACTTTCAACCCATGCCCCCTAGTAATTGATCCTTTGACCCTGGGAAAAAGATTCTGATTATCCACTCTATCCAAGTCTGTCATAATCTTCTAACCCTCTATCAGGTCCCCATTCATCCTCCGACGCTCCAGTGAAAACAATCCAAGTTTGTTCAACCTTTCTTCATAGTCCATATCCTCCAAACCTGGCAACATCCTGGTAAATCTCTTCTGCATCCTTTCCAATGCATCAACATCCTTCCGATAGTGTGGCGACCAGAATTGTACACACTACTCCAAATGCGGCCTAACCAAAGTCTTATATAGCAGCATCATGATTTTCCAATTCCTATACTCAACAACCCAACCGATGAAGGCCAGCATGCCATACGCCTTCTTGACCACCTTGTCCACCTGAGTTGCCACCTTCAGGGAACTGTGGATCTACACACCTAGATCCCTCTGCATGCTAATATTTCTAAGGGCTCTGTCATTTACTGTACACTTTCCTTCTGTCGTAGACCTTCCAAATCACATCACCTCATGGCGATGCCCTCTCACGGTGATGCCACCTGACGGGTGGCACAGTGGGTTGGCACTGCTGCCTCACAGCTCCAAGGATCTGGTTCGATTCCCGGCTTGGGTCACTGTCTGTGTGGAGGAGGGTGTTGATCGGGGAGGTAGGCCAGGTAGGGTCAGACGGAGGGGAGGTGAGTGACTCACCTATTTCCCTCCTCCCCGTGTCTGCGTGGGTTTCCTCCGGGTGCTCCGGTTTCCTCCCACACCCCAAAGGTGTGCGGGTTAGGTTGATTGGCCATGGTAAAATTGCCCTTAGTGTCCTGGGATGCGTAGGTTAGAGGGATTAGCAGGGTAAATATGGGGGGGATAGGGCCTGGGTGGGATTGTGGTTGGTGCAGACTCGATGGGCCGAATAGCCTCCTTCTGCATGGTAAGGATTCTATGATTCTGTGACCTGACAAGCTACACAATCAAATGTGTGTTCTATTCACTAATCTCTCATCGACCACTCAATGCCCAGGTCTCTTCAATAAATAAGAAGATTATTTGCTTATGATATAAGCAGATTGTGGAGTGAAAATGGATTCATGAAGGGAAAGTCGTGTTTGACGAATCTACTGGACTTTTATGAAGATGTCACTAGTGCGGTTGACAGAGGGGAACCGGTGGATGTGGTGTTTTTAGATTTCCAGAAGGCGTTCGATAAGGTGCCTCACAAAAGGTTGCTGCAGAAGATTGGGGTACACGGAGTTAGGGGTAAGGTGTTGGCGTGGATTGGGGATTGGCTATCTAACAGGAAGCAGAGAGTTGGGATAAATGGGTGCTTTTCTGGTTGGCAGTTGGTGACCAGTGGCGTGCCGCAGGGATCGGTGCTGGGGCCTCAACTGTTTACCATTTACATAGATGATCTGGAGGAGGGGACTGAATCTAGGGTATTCAAGTTTGCTGATGACACGAAGGTGAGTGGGAAAGCGAATTGCGTGGAGGACGCGGAAAGTCTGCAGAGAGATTTGGATAGGCTGAGCGAGTGGGCGAGGATCTGGCAGATGGAATATAACGTTAGCAAATGTGAGGTTATCCACTTTGGAAGAAATAATAGTAAATTGGAATATTATTTAAATGGAGAAAAATTACATCGTGCGACTGTGCAGAGGGACCTGGGGGTCCTTGTGCACGAATCGCAAAAACTCAGTCTGCAGGTGCAGCAGGTGATCAAGAAGGCGAATGGAATGTTGGCCTTTATCGCGAGGGGGATAGAATATAAAAGCAGGGAGGTCTTGCTGCAACTGTACAGGGCATTGGTGAGGCCGCAACTGGAGTACTGTGTGCAGTATTGGTCCCCTTATTTGCGAAAGGATATATTGGCCTTGGAGGGAGTGCAGAGAAGGTTCACCAGGTTGATACCGGAGATGAGGGGTGTAGCTTATGAGGAGAGATTAAACAGATTGGGTCTGTACTCGTTGGAGTTTAGAAGGATGAGGGGGGATCTTATAGAGACCTATAAGATAATGAAGGAGCTGGATAGGGTAGAGGTGGAGAGATTCTTTCCACTTAGAAGGGAAACCAGAACTAGAGGGCACAGCCTCAAAATAAGGGGGGGCCGGTTCAGAACAGAGTTGAGGGGGAACTTCTTCTCTCAGAGGGTGGTGAATCTCTGGAATTCTCTACCCACTGAAGTGGTGGAGGCTTCCTCGTTGAATATGTTTAAATCACGGGTAGATAGTTTTCTGATCGGTAAGGGAATTAGGGGTTATGGGGAGCAGGCGGGTAAGTGGAACTGATTCGCTTCAGATCAGCCATGATCTTATTGAATGGCGGGGCAGGCTCGAGGGGCCAGATGGCCTACTCCTGCTCCTATTTCTTATGTTCTTATATTCTTATGAAAAGGCGAAACGTTGTAACATTCGAACATGAAAGTATAATGACTACTCTTTCCAATCACGCTCACTCTCACTCACACAGAGCGAGATTCTGCCCAAAGGATTGAGAGTTCAATGTTCAGGGATAAAGGATGGATGCCGGGAATAGTGCCTTGGTTATCTGTCTTCCTCACCTGGTCGGTGGAACGATCGTCAACTCTTGGCCACTCAAACCGCCTGCGAGGAAAACTCTTGTGCCAGTCGATTTCAGAATGTGGAGCATCTTCCAATTCACTGCGTAGACACCGGGGCTGGGGCTTCAGAAACTAGTGTGTGTTCCTTATCCAAGCAATTGATCTTCTTGTTTACTTCCCCTGACCAGCGCCAAACCAGGCAACCAACTTTTAACACACGGTTACCCGACCAGAGTTTCCTCCCCAAAGCTATACCTTGTGACCCCCATCCCCCCACCCCCATTATTTTTTGTACAAAGTCCCCCAGGATCATGAGGTTTCTCCCGGCTTTCAAACTGCTTAGTTACCTCTTCTTGCCAAACATTGTCTTTTCCCGGGAATAGCAGCGACCCCAATCCGCCCGTCAACCCTTTGAGGGGTCGTGTGTTTTTAGAAACAGCACGCAGATTCTTCCAGAAGGTTCTTAGTCCAGGAGGATGCAGCATGTTCTGTTATTAAAGTGTTGACTGCCCCACATCCCACCATTTCTCCCCAACTCCTCCCCCCGCCTGCCCCCGCCAACCCCCCCCCCCCCCCCCCCCCACTCTATAACCACAACCTCCCAAAATGCCTCCTCCTGCACCTTCACAGTATGTCCCCACCCTAATGATTAGGGGAGGGGGGGGAGAAGAGGAGATGGAGAGGAGTGTGGATGAAAAGGATGAGGAGGGAGTGACGGTGGGGGAAGAGAGGGTAATCCCGAGGGCGGGGGGGAGAGGGAGATGACTGGGGGGGAGAGAGACGGGGCGACTGGGGGGGAGAGACGGGGTGACTGGGGTGGGGAGAGACGGGGTGACTGGGGGGGGAGAGACGGGGCGACTGGGGGGGGAGAGACGGGGCGACTGGGGGGGGAGAGACGGGGCGACTGGGGGGGGAGAGACGGGGCGACTGGGGGGGGAGAGACGGGGCGACTGGGGGGGGAGAGACGGGGCGACTGGGGGGGGAGAGACGGGGCGACTGGGGGGGGAGAGACGGGGCGACTGGGGGGGAGAGACGGGGCGACTGGGGGGGAGAGACGGGGCGACTGGGGGGGAGAGACGGGGCGACTGGGGGGGAGAGACGGGGCGACTGGGGGGGAGAGACGGGGCGACTGGGGGGGAGAGACGGGGCGACTGGGGGGGAGAGACGGGGCGACTGGGGGGAGAGACGGGGCGACTGGGGGGGAGAGACGGGGCGACTGGGGGTGGGGGAGAGACGGGGCAACTGGGGGGGGAGAGACGGGGCGACTGGGGGGGAGAGACGGGGCGACTGGGGGGGAGAGACGGGGCGACTGGGGGGGAGAGACGGGGCGACTGGGGGGGAGAGACGGGGCGACTGGGGGGGAGAGACGGGGCGACTGGGGGGGAGAGACGGGGCGACTGGGGGTGGGGGAGAGACGGGGCGACTGGGGGTGGGGGAGAGACGGGGCGACTGGGGGTGGGGGAGAGACGGGGCGACTGGGGGTGGGGGAGAGACGGGGCGACTGGGGGTGGGGGAGAGACGGGGCGACTGGGGGTGGGGGAGAGACGGGGCGACTGGGGGTGGGGGAGAGACGGGGCGACTGGGGGTGGGGGAGAGACGGGGCGACTGGGGGTGGGGGAGAGACGGGGCGACTGGGGGGGAGAGACGGGGTGACTGCGGGGGGGGAGAGACGGGGCGACTGGGGTGGGGAGAGACGGGGCGACTGGGGGGGGGAGAGACGGGGCGACTGGGGGGGGAGAGACGGGGCGACTGGGGGGGGGAGAGACGGGGCGACTGGGGGGGGAGAGAGACGGGGTGACTGGGGGGGGAGAGAGACGGGGTGACTGGGGGGGGAGAGAGACGGGGTGACTGGGGGGGGAGAGACGGGGCGACTGGGGGTGGGGGAGAGACGGGGCGACTGGGGGGGGGAGAGATGGGGCGTCTCGGGGGGGAGAGACAGGGCAACGAGTTGCTATCAGGGACTTACCATCGTGGCCACGGGGTTACCGTCCGGCCCCAGGCTGTACGACCCGGTCTCCACCACCTTTCCCGGATCCACCTGGGAAATTTCCCAATCCAACTCATCCACCAGGGCCCTACAGGCTGGAGAGAAAGAGGGTCACTCACCGGCTTGGGAGGGGGTGGTGGAGCAGGGATGGGGTGGGGGGGAAAGGGGAGGGTCTTGTGGGGAACGGGAATGGGAATTCCCTCAGAGTCTCAGACCCGCTCCCCCCTCCCCATCGGTCTCCTAACCGGAATCATTCCCAGGATGAGCGATGCCGTCACGTGTGGAGGGGCCGAATGGACTGGGGCTTTATTCTCACTGAGACACCCCGAGGTACCGAGCGGTGTGGAAAAGGGGAACTGATGCTGAGAGGCTGTGAGCCCACCAATAGGATACAAGATCAAATCGATCGAAATTTCAGGAGTGGGCAGCACTTACTGAACAATTCCGAGTGCGTTACGGATTAACACGGATTTAAGATTAGAAACTGGGGCTCACAATGCGAGTTTAAGGGGTGCTGGGAGCCACAAATATTTGTAGTCAGGGAAACCTCCCTCCCCCTCCCCCCATATGCAAATTTTGATTTGTACAACCAATGGAGAGACAGCAGCTCCTTGGTGCTTCCTCGAGGGGCAACCCCATGACCAAAGGAAACTTGTTGGCCAATCAGCATCCCTTCCTCACGTGGTACAAATCAGGCCTCCCCTCTCCTTTGAAATTTGGTATTCTTGCATTTGTCCGAATTCGGGAAAGACTAGAACGGCGGAAGGGGGTCATCCAGCCATCCGGGCTGGTGGGATTTTACTGTTCTGTCGGTAGCGGAGGATGTGAATAACAGTGGAGACCCCCCGTGGACAGCGGCTGGTCAGGAAGACCCCGCCGTTAGCCATTGGCGGTCTGGGAGGGGATGGAAAGGGGTCACTCACTCACCTCCGCAGTAAAGGTCAGCGGATCTCCTGGCCAGGGTAATATTGGACCACGCGCTGATGACAAGGACCAGGTGAAACGCGGTTACAATGAAGCTTGACATGGTGTGGGGTCCGATCCGTCACTTCCAGAACACTCCTGTCTCCCTAAACCATCAGTAGAGAGGAGTGAGTGAGTGCAGGTCCCAGTAACTAGTACAAACATTGCCCCCTCCCCCAAACCCCCGTGTCAATATCACAGCCCCACACTTGTGATGTCAGCACTGAGGGAACGCCGCACTGTGGGAGGGTCAGTGCTGAGGGAGCGCCGCACTGTGGGAGGGTCAGTGCTGAGGGAGCGCCGCACTGTGGGAGGGTCAGTGCTGAGGGAGCGCCGCACTGTGGGGAGGGTCAGTGCTGAGGGAGCGCCGCACTGTGGGGAGGGTCAGTGCTGAGGGAGCGCCGCACTGTGGGAGGGTCAGTGCTGAGGGAGCGCCGCACTGTGGGAGGGTCAGTGCTGAGGGAGCGCCGCACTGTGTGGGAGGGTCAGTGCTGAGGGAGCGCCGCACTGTGGGAGGGTCAGTGCTGAGGGAGCGCCGCACTGTGGGAGGGCCGCACTGTGGGAGTGCTGCACTGTGGGAGGGTCAGTGCTGAGGGAGCGCCACACTGCGGGATGGTCAGCGCTGAGGGAGTGCCGCACTGTGGGTCAGTGCTGAGGGAGCGCCGCACTGTGGGAGGGTCAGTGCTGAGGGAGCGCCGCACTGTCGGGAGGAGTCAGTGCTGAGGGAGCGCCGCACTGTGGGAGGGTCGGTGCTGAGGGAGCGCCGCACTGTGGGAGGGTCAGCGCTGAGGGAGCGCCGCACTGTGGGAGGGTCAGTGCTGAGGGAGCGCCGCACTGTGGGAGGGTCAGTGCTGAGGGAGCGCCGCACTGTGGGAGTGTCAGTGCTGAGGGAGCGCCGCACTGTGGGAGGGTCAGCGCTGAGGGAGCGCCGCACTGTGGGAGGGTCAGTGCTGAGGGAGCGCCGCACTGTGGGAGGGTCAGTGCTGAGGGAGCGCCGCACTGTGGGAGGGTCAGTGCTGAGGGAGCGCCGCACTGCGGGAGGGTCAGTGCTGAGGGAGCGGCGCACTGTGGGAGGGTCAGTGCTGAGGGAGTGCCGCACTGTGGGAGGGTCAGTGCTGAGGGAGCGCCGCACTGTGGGAGGGTCAGTGCTGAGGGAGCGCCGCACTGTGGGAGGGTCAGTGCTGAGGGAGCGCCGCACTGTGGGAGGGTCAGTGCTGAGGGAGTGCCGCACTGTGGGAGGGTCAGTGCTGAGGGAGCGCCGCACTGTGGGAGGGTCAGTGCTGAGGGAGCGCCGCACTGTGGGAGGGTCAGTGCTGAGGGAGCGCCGCACTGTGGGAGGGTCGGTGCTGAGGGAGCGCCGCACTGTGGGAGGGTCAGTGCTGAGGGAGCGCCGCACTGTGGGGGGTCAGTGGTGAGGGAGCGCCGCACTGTGGGAGGGTCAGTGCTGAGGGAGCGCCGCACTGTGGGAGGGTCAGCGCTGAGGGAGCGCCGCACTGTGGGAGGGGCAGCGCTGAGGGAGCGCCGCACTGTGGGAGGGGCAGCGCTGAGGGAGCGCCGCACTGTGGGAGGGTCAGTGCTGAGGGAGCGCCGCACTGTGGGAGGGTCAGCGCTGAGGGAGCGCCGCACTGTGGGAGGGTCAGCGCTGAGGGAGCGCCGCACCGTCGTAGGTACTGTATTTTTGAAGAGATATTCATAAAGGCTGTATTAGAGTGAGAGAGGGGCACTAACACCACTGCAGATTCTGAGTCCAAGGGAGAGAGGTACATTGGGAAGAAGTAAGGTGGGCATTAGGATTATGTGGTGCTTGTTTGTCCTCGGCCCATACAGCGGAGCCTGGTACCCAGTCATGTTGCGCCCCTGTGCCACTGGACCAAGGCCTTGCTCTGTCAAGCCCATGTGGTAGCTGCTCTGCAACAGCCACCTGTGGTGATAATGTGCCTTTAAGAAAAGAATTTACATTTTTTTCTGGTGAGGGGTATGTTTAAAATTCAGCTCTGTTTTACACGGTGCCAGTTTGTCCGCACCAGGCAGCTCACATGCTGAGAATGCAAGCTAATGATTGATTTTAGCTCAGGGATGTGCTTGTTTCAATCCGAGTTAATGCATCTTCGCTCCGTCACGCCTGTGTGGTAACTGGTGAGTGATGGCCATTCCACGTAGTGAGAACCCACAGGCATCTTCCAGCCTTTGGGAACGTAGGAACTAGGAGCAGGAGTAGGCCATTCAGCCCTTTGAACCTGCTCCGCCATTCAATCAGATCGTGGCTGATCTCTCCCTGGTCTCAAATCCTCCTCCCCACCTGTTCCCCATATCCCTAATTCCCTTTACCTATTAGAAATATGTCTATCTCATCGAATCCCTACAGTGCAGAAGGAGACCATTCAGCCCATCGAGTCTGCACCGACCACAATCCCACTCAACCCCTATCCACGTAACCCCACGTATTTACCCTGCTAATTCCCCTGCACATCTTTGGACACTAAGGGGCAATTTAGCATGGCCAATCCACCTGACCCACACATCTTTGGACACTAAGGGACAATTTAGCATGGCCAATCCACCTGACCCACACATCTTTGGACACTAAGGGACAATTTAGCATGGCCAATCCACCTGACCCACACATCTTTGGACACTAAGGGACAATTTAGCATGGCCAATCCACCCTAACCTACACATCTTTGGGACACTAAGGGACAATTTAGCATGGCCAATCCCTCTAATCTACACATCTTTGGACACTAAGAGGCAATTTAGCATGGCCAATCCACCTAACCTACACATCTTTGGGACACTAAGGGACAATTTAGCATGGCCAATCCACCTAACCTACACATCTTTGGACACTAAGGGACAATTTAGCATGGCCAATCCACCCTAACCTGCACATGTTTGGACACAAAGGGGCAATTTAGCATGGCCAATCCACCCTAACCTGCACATCTTTGGACACTAAGGGACAATTTAGCATGGCCAATCCACCAGCCTACACATCGTTCGGACTGTGGGAGGAAACCGGAGCACTCGGATGAAACCCACGCAGACACGGGGAGAACGCGCAAACTCCTCACAGACAGTGACCCGAGCCAGGAATCGAACCCGGGTCCCTGGCGCTGTGAGGCAGCAGTGCTAACCCGCTGTGCCACCGCGCCGCCCTCTTGAAACCATTCTACAATTCGGACCCCACCGCGCTATGGGGCAGCGAGTTCCACAAAATTCACCACCCTCTGTGAGAAGTAGTTCCTCCTCATCCCAGTTTTAAATCTACCGCTTCTCAACCTATACCTGTGACCTCTTGTTCCAGATTGTCCCACAAGGGGAAACATTTGGTCCACATTTACTTTATCAATCCCTTTTCTATCCCTCGATCAGATCCCCTCATCCTTCTAAACTCCAACGATTACAAGCCCAAACTCTCCTCATACAACAACCCTTCCATCCCCGGAATCAGTCTGGTGACCCTCCTCTAAACTGCCTCCAAGGCCACCACATCCTTCCTTAGATAAGGAGACCAGAACTGGACACAATACTCCAGATGTGGTCTCACCAACACCCGATACAATTGCAGCAACGCTTCTCTACTCCTATACTCCAGTCCCTTTGCAATAAATGCCATCATTCCATTTGCCTTTTTGATTACGTGCCGCACCTGCATACCGACTTAAGATGGACGTGAGGGACCTGGAATATTAGGACCCTCAAGAACAGCTCCAACAGTGACAAAGAAAGAACAAAGAACAGTACAGCACAGGAAACAGGCCCTTCGGCCCTCCAAGCCTGTGCCGCTCCTTGGTCCAACTAGACCAATCGTTTGTATCCCTCCATTCCCAGACTGCTCATGTGACCATCCAGGTAAGTCTTAAACGATGTCAGCGTGCCTGCCTCCACCACCCTACTTGGCAGCGCATTCCAGGCCCCCACCACCCTCTGTGTAAAAAACGTCCCTCTGATGTCTGAGTTATACTTCGCCCCTCTCAGCTTGAGCCCGTGACCCCTCGTGATCGTCACCTCCGACCTGGGAAAAAGCTTCCCACTGTTCACCCTATCTATACCCTTCATAATCTTGTACACCTCTATTAGATCTCCCCTCATTCTCCGTCTTTCCAAGGAGAACAACCCCAGTCTACCCAATCTCTCCTCATAGCTAAGACCCTCCATAAGACCATAAGACATAGGAGCGGAAGTAAGGCCATTCGGCCCATCGAGTCCACTCCACCATTCAATCATGGTTGATTTCAACTCCATTTACCCGCTCTCTCCCCATAGCCCTTAATTCCTCGAGAAATCAAGAATTTATCAATTTCTGTCTTGAAGACGCTCAACGTCTCGGCCTCCACAGCCCTCTGTGGCAATGAATTCCACAGACCCACCACTCTCTGGCTGAAGAAATTTCTCCTCATCTCTGTTCTAAAGTGACTCCCTTTTATTCTAAGGCTGTGCCCCCGCGTCCTAGTCTCCCCTGTTAATAGAACATAGAACATAGAACATAGAACATTACAGCGCAGAACAGGCCCTTCGGCCCACGATGTTGCACCGACCAGTTAAAAAAAAAAAAACTGTGACCCTCCAACCTAAACCAATTTCTTTTCGTCCATGAACCTATCTACGGATCTCTTAAACGCCCCCAAACTAGGCGCATTTACTACTGATGCTGGCAGGGCATTCCAATCCCTCACCACCCTCTGGGTAAAGAACCTACCCCTGACATCGGTTCTATAACTACCCCCCCTCAATTTAAAGCCATGCCCCCTCGTGCTGGATTTCTCCATCAGAGGAAAAAGGCTATCACTATCCACCCTATCTAAACCTCTAATCATCTTATATGTTTCAATAAGATCCCCTCTTAGCCGCCGCCTTTCCAGCGAAAACAATCCCAAATCCCTCAGCCTCTCCTCATAGGATCTCCCCTCCATACCAGGCAACATCCTGGTAAACCTCCTCTGCACCCTCTCCAAAGCCTCCACATCCTTCCTGTAATGTGGGGACCAGAACTGCACACAGTACTCCAAGTGCGGCCGCACCAGAGTTGTGTACAGTTGCAACATAACGCTACGACTCCTAAATTCAATCCCCCTACCAATAAACGCCAAGACACCATATGCCTTCTTAACAACCTTATCTACTTGATTCCCAACTTTCAGGGATCTATGCACACATACACCTAGATCCCTCTGCTCCTCCACACTATTCAAAGTCCTCCCGTTAGCCCTATACTCAACACATCTGTTATTCCTACCAAAGTGAATTACCTCACACTTCTCCGCATTAAACTCCATCCGCCACCTCTCGGCCCAACTTTGCAACCTGTCTAAGTCTTCCTGCAAACTACGACACCCTTCCTCACTGTCTACCACACCACCGACTTTGGTGTCATCAGCAAATTTGCTAATCCACCCAACTATACCCTCATCCAGATCATTAATAAATATTACAAACAGCAGTGGCCCCAAAACAGATCCCTGAGGTACACCACTTGTAACCGCACTCCATGATGAATATTTACTATCAACCACCACCCTCTGTTTCCTATCCGCTAGCCAATTCCTGATCCAATTTCCTAGATCACCCCCAATCCCATACATCTGCATTTTCTGCAGAAGCCTACCATGGTGAACCTTATCAAACGCCTTACTAAAATCCATATATACCACGTCCACTGCCTTGCCCCCATCCACCTCCTTGGTCACTTTCTCAAAAAACTCAATAAGGTTAGTAAGGCACGACCTACCTGCCACAAAACCATGCTGACTATCACCTATCAATTCATTACTCTCCAAATAACTATAAATCCTATCCCTTATAATTTTTTCCAACATCTTGCCGACAACAGAAGTGAGACTCACCGGTCTATAATTCCCGGGGAAGTCTCTGTTCCCCTTCTTAAACAAAATGGAAACAACTTCCCTACGTCCATCCTATCTAAGCCGTTCATTATCTTGTAAGTTTCTATCAGATCTCCCCTCAACCTCCTAAACTCCAATGAATATAATCCCACGATCCTCAGACGTTCATCGTATGTCAGGCCTACCATTCCCGGGATCATCCGTGTGAATCTCCGCTGGACCCGCTCCAGTGCCAGTATGTCCTTCCTGAGGTGTGGGGCCCAAAATTGCTCACAGTACTCCAAATGGGGCCTAACCAGTGCTTTATAAAGCCTCAGAAGTACATCCCTGCTTTTGTATTCCAAGCCTCTTGAGATAAATGACAACATTACATTTGCTTTCTTAATTACGGACTCAACCTGCAAGTTTACCTTTAGAGAATCCTGGACTAGGACTCCCAAGTCCCTTTGCACTTTAGCATTATGAATTTTGTCACCGTTTAGAAAATAGTCCATGCCTCTATTCTTTTTTCCAAAGTGTACGACCTCGCACTTGCCCATGTTGAATTTCATCAGCCACTTCTTGGACCACTCTCCTAAACTGTCTAAATCTTTCTGCAGCCTCCCCACCTCCTCAATACTACCTGCCCCTCCACCTATCTTTGTATCATCGGCAAACTTGGCCAGAATGCTCCCAGTCCCGTCATCTAGATCGTTAATATATAAAGAGAACAGCTGTGGCCCCAACACTGAACCCTGCGGGACACCACTTGTCACCGGTTGCCATTCTGAGAAAGAACCTTTTATCCCAACTCTCTGCCTTCTGTCTGACAGCCAATCGTCAATCCATGTTAGTACCTTGCCTCGAATACCATGGGCCCTTATTTTACTCAGCAGTCTCCCGTGAGGCACCTTGTCAAAGGCCTTTTGGAAGTCAAGATAGATAACATCCATTGGCTCTCCTTGGTCTAACCTATTTGTTATCTCTTCAAAGAACTCTAACAGGTTTGTCAGGCACGACCTCCCCTTACTAAATCCATGCTGACTTGTCTTAATCTGACCCTGCACTTCCAAGAATTTAGAAATCTCATCCTTAACGATGGATCCTAGAATTTTGCCAACAACTGAGGTTAGGCAACATCCTGGTAAACCTTCTCTGCACTCTCTCCAAAGCCTCCACGTCCTTCTGGTAGTGCGGCGACCAGAACTGGACGCAGTACTCCAAATGTGGCCTAACCAGCGTTCTATACAGCTGCATCATCAGACTCCAGCTTTTATACTCTATACCCCGTCCTATAAAGGCAAGCATACCATATGCCTTCTTCACCAGCTTCTCCACCTGTGTTGCCACCTTCAAGGATTTGTGGACTTGCACACCTCGGTCCCTCTGTGTTTCTATACTCCTGATGACTCTGCCATTTATTGTATAACTCCTCCCTACATTATTTCTTCCAAAATGCATCACTTCGCATTTATCCGGATTAAACTCCATCTGCCACCTCTCCGCCCAATTTTCCAGCCGATCTATATCCTGCTGTATTGCCCGACAATGCTTGTGACAGACCGGAGCGGCATACTGCTATTGTGCCCGGCATCGCGGGTGTTCCTGACTTTGTCACCAGCGACACCTAACGGGCACAGGGAAAAGCCAGCTCAAAGAACAAGCTGGCACTTACACTTTCCCCTGGATAAATAAACCAGAAACTAGGAGCAGGAGGAGGCCATTCGGCCCTTCCAGCCTGCTCTGCCATTCATTATGAATTCACGGCTGATCATCCTTATCCCCCCAATATCCCTCGATCCCTTTAGAGCGATATCTAATTTCTTCTTGGAAATCACACGTTTTGGCCTCAACTCCTTTCTGTGGGAGTGAATTCCACACATTCACCACCCTCTGGGTGAAGAAATTTCTCCTCACCTCAGTCATCATAGAATTCCTACAGTGCAGAAGGAGGCCATTCAGCCCATTGAATCTGCACCAACAACAATCCCACCCAGGCCCTATCCTCGTGACCCCACATACTTACCCTGCTAATCCCTCCAACCTACGCATCCCGGAACACTAAGGGGTGATTCAGCATGGCCAATCCACCTAACCTACACATCTTTGGACACTAAGGGGCAATTTAGCATGGCCAATCCCCCTAACCTACACATCTTTGGGACACTAAGGGGCAATTTAGCATGGCCAATCCCCCTAACCTACACATCTTTGGGACACTAAGGGGCAATTTAGCATGGCCAATCCCCCTAACCTACACATCTTTGGGACACTAAGGGGCAATTTAGCATGGCCAATCCCCCTAACCTACACATCTTTGGACTGCAGTTCTAAAAGGTTTACCCCTTATCCTTAAACTATGACCCCCTAGTTCTGGACACCCCCCACCATCGGGAACATTCTTTCTGAATCTAACCCTGTTAGAATTTTATAAGTTTCTATGCGATCCCCTCTCACTCTTCTAAACTCCAGTGAATATAATCCTCACCGACTTAGTCTCTCCTCGTATGACAGACCTGCCATCCCAGGAATCAGCCTGGTAAACCTTCGCTGCGCTCCCTCTATAGCAAGGAACATCCTTCCTCAGAGAAGGAGACACAAACTGGAAATCCAACACCAAGAACAAAGAACAAAGAACAAAGAACAATACAGCACAGGAACAGGCCCTTCGGCCCTCCAAGCCCGCGCCGCTCCCCGGTCCAGGATTGAATCCTGAATCCAGGATCCCCGCCCAATTTTCCAGCCTATCTACATACCAATATCCTATCCACCGAGCTGTCCCTCACAGCTACGATGCTTTGTTCATTACAACCTATTAACTTACCCCCACCCCCCCATTCCAGACCATGTGATCTCCAGGGAGAGGCGAAAACCCAGAGTGAAAAACCCCAGGGCCAATATGGGGAAAAAAATCTGGGAAATTCCTCTCCGACCCCCTGAGGCGATCGAAACGAGTCCAGGAGATCACAATGGCCCCGATCGGAAAATGCTTCCCAACCCTAGTCATTTCCACTTCCACGAACACCATATGAATTCCCTGCCCCCGAGACAGGTTCCCAACTATCCGCAGTCTCGCTCTGTACTGGCACCAGCAAGATGATCATAGAATGAAGCCTTGAAATGAGAAACCAGGAACAATTAGCCCGCGCCGCTCCCTGGTCCAAACTAGACCACTCTTTTGTATCCCTCCATTCCCACTCCGTTCATATAGCTGTCTAGATAAGTCTTAAACGTTCCCAGTGTGTCCGCCTCCACCACCTTGCCCGGCAACACATTCCAGGCCCCCACGACCCTCTGTGTGAAATATGTCCTTCTGATATCTGTGTTAAACCTCCCCCCCTTCACCTTGAACCTATGACCCCTCGTGAACGTCACCACCGTCCCGGGGAAAAGCTTCCCACCGTTCACCCTATCTATGCCTTTCATAATTTTATACACCTCTATTAAGTCTCCCCTCATCCTCCGTCTTTCCAAGGAGAACAACCCCAGTTTCCCCAATCTCTCCTCATAACTAAGCCCCTCCATACCAGGCAACATCCTGGTAAACCTCCTCTGTACTCTCTCCAAAGCCTCCACGTCCTTCTGGTAGTGTGGTGACCAGAACTGGACGCAGTATTCCAAATGCGGCCGAACCAACGTTCTATACATCTGCAACATCAGACCCCAACTTTTATACTCTATGCCCCGTCCTATAAAGGCAAGCATGCCATATGCCTTCTTCACCACCTTCTCCACCTGTGACGTCACCTTCAAAGATCTGTGGACTTGCACACCCAGGTCCCTCTGCATCTCTACACCCTTTATGGTTCTTCCATTTATCGTGTAGCTCCTCCCTACATTATTCCCACCAAAATGCATCACTTCGCATTTATCAGGATTGAACTCCATCTGCCATTTCCTTGCCCAAATTTCCAGCCTATCTATATCCTTCTGTAGCCTCTGACAATGTTCCTCACTATCTGCAAGTCCTGCCAGTTTTGTGTCGTCCGCAAACTTACTGATCACCCCAGTTACTCCTTCTTCCAGATCATTTATATAAATCACAAACAGCAGAGGTCCCAATACAGAGCCTTGCGGTACACCACTAGTCACAGGCCTCCAGCCGGAAAAAGACCCTTCCACTACCACCCTCTGTCTTCTGTGACCAAGCCAGTTCTCCACCCATCTAGCCACCTCCCCCTTTATCCCATGGGATCCAACCTTTTTCACTAGCCTACCATGAGGGACTTTGTCAAACGCTTTACTAAAGTCCATATAGACAACATCCACGGCCCTTCCTTCGTCAACCATTTTGGTCACTTCTTCAAAAAACACCACCAGGTTCGTGAGGCATGACCTCCCTCTCACAAAACCATGTTGACTATCGTTAATGAGTTTATTCCTTTCTAAATGCGCATACATCCTATCTTTAAGAATCTTCTCCAACAACTTCCCCACCACGGACGTCAAGCTCACCGGCCTATAATTACCCGGGTTATCCTTCCTACCCTTCTTAAATAACGGGACCACATTGGCTATCCTCCAATCCTCTGGGACCTCACCTGTGTCCAGTGACGAGACAAAGATTTGCGTCAGAGGCCCAACGATTTCACCTCTCGTTTCCCTGAGCAGCCTTGGATAGATTCCATCAGGCCCTGGGGATTTGTCAGTCTTTATATTCTCTAACAAACCTAACACTTCCTCCTTTGTAATGGAGATTTTCTCCAACGGTTCAACACTCCCCTCTGAGACACTCCCAGTCAACACATCCCTCTCCTTAGTGAATACCGACGCAAAGTATTCATTTAGGATCTCCCCTACCTCTTTGGGCTCCAAGCATAAGTCCCCACTATTGTCCCTGAGAGGTCCGATTTTTTCCCTAACAACCCTTTTGTTCCTAACGTATGAATAAAATGCCTTGGGATTCTCCTTAATCCTGTCTGCCAAGAACATTTCGTGACCCCTTTTTGCTCTTCTAATTCCCCGTTTGAGTATTTTCCTACTTTCATTATACTCCTCCAGAGCTCCCTCCGTTTTTAGCTGCTTGGACCTAACATACGCCTCTCTTTTCCTTTTGACCAGTCCCTCAATTTCCCTGGTTATCCACGGTTCTCTAATCCTACCCTTCCTATCCTTCTTTTTTACAGGCACATGCTTGTCCTGTAGCCCTAACAACCGTTCCTTAAAAGACTGCCACATACCAGATGTGGATTTACCCTCAAACAGCCTCTCCCAATCAAGAGCTGCCAATTTCTGCCTGATCCCACTAAAGTTAGCCTTCCCCCAATCCAACACCTTACCCTTGGGACACCACTCATCCTTTTCCATCGCTATCCTAAAGCTAACAGAATTGTGGTCACTATTTGCCACATGTTCCCCAACCAAAACTTTGAAGACCTGACCGGGCTCATTCCCCAGCACCAGGTCCAGTATAGCCCCCTCTCTAGTTGGGCTGTCCACATATTGTTCCAACGAACCCTCCTGTACACATTTTACAAATGCCTCACCATCCAGAGTCCCTGCCCTCAGCGATTTCCAGTCTATACCAGGGAAATTGAAGTCTCCCACTACAACAACCCTATATTTCCTGCACCTATCCAGTATCTCCTGACATATCCATTCTTCCACTTCCCTTGGGTTGTTGGGGGGCCTGTAGTACACCCCCAACATAGTGACTGCGCCTTTCCTGTTTCTAAGCTCCACCCAGAGTGACTCGCTACACGACTCCTCCGAATTGTCCTCCCTCTGCACCGCTGTAATATGCTCTCCAACCAATACCGCTACTCCCCCACCTCTTTTGGCCCCTCCTCTGTCTCGCCTAAAACACTTGTACCCTGGAATATTCAGCTGCCAGTCCTGTCCCTCTTTCAACCAAGTCTCTGTCACCGCAACCACATCCAAATTCCTTGTTCTGTCAGAGAGAAAAGTACAAGGTCTCACGGCAACATCCTCACTCCAATGTGTTAGGAAGCCCAACGCTGAGGCACTGGAAGGCCCGGATAAGCGAATCCTACTCAGCCAACGCCTCACTGCCAACCTGATGAGCCTTGGTGAACACAGTAAGAAGTTTAACAACACCAGGTTAAAGTCCAACAGGTTTATTTGGTAGCAAAAGCCACACAAGCTTTCGGAGCTCCAAGCCCCTTCTTCAGGTGGGGCTTGGAGCTCCGAAAGCTTGTGTGGCTTTTGCTACCAAATAAACCTGTTGGACTTTAACCTGGTGTTGTTAAACTTCTTACTGTGTTTACCCCAGTCCAACGCCGGCATCTCCACATCGAGTCTTGGTGACCCAGAGAAACGAGAGCGTCCACAGTACCTGGCCTGCCTACAAGGCCTCCAGAATCAGACATGTGGTCACAGGAAAGATCATCGCAAGAGTCCTCCCTTAATCACTTTCCCTCGGTGGCTGAGGAACCCCTCTGAGTCGCAATGTGAATTCTGTCCACTGAGGGGCACAACAGACATGAGTTTTTCATTCATCCGTGGGCCATGGGCGTCCCTGGTTGGGTCCAGCATTTATTGCCCATCCCCAGTTGTCCTTGGAGGGCAGTTGAGAGTCAACCACATTGGCTGTGGCTCTGGAGTCACATGTAGGCCAGGCCGGGTAAGGACAGCAGATTTCCTTCCCTAAAGGACATTAGTGAACCTGACGGGTTTTTCCCGACAATCGACAATGGGTCATCAGTAGATTCTTAATCCCAGATATTTTTTATTGAATTAAAATTCCACCATCTGCCGTGGGTGGGATTCCAACCCGGGTCCCCAGGACAGTGGCCCGGTGGTTCGCACTGCTGCCTCACAGCGCCAGGGACCCGGGTTCGATTCCCGGCTCGGGTCACTGTCTGTGTGAAGTTTGCACGTCCTCCCCGTGTCTGCGTGGGTTTCCTCCGGGTGCTCCGGTTTCCTCCCACAGTCTGAAAGATGTGCAGGTTAGGTGGATTGGCCATGCTAAATTGTCCCCTAAGTGTCAGGGGGACTAGCAGGGTAAATATGTGGGATTACGGGAATAAGGCCTGGGTGGGATTGTGGTCGGTGCAGACTCGATGGGCTGAATGGCCTCCTTCTGCACTGTAGGGATTCTATTAGCTACATTTCTGGATTAATAGTCCAGTGATACCACTAGGCCATCACCTCCCCTATGATGCTTACTGTGAGGCAAGTACAGGAGAAGGACAGGGAATTAGCACTAACCCCTGTATATGGCGTTGACACTTGTTAACCCCAGGCTATTATGGCGTGTCCCCCTCTGTTTCCACTGCCCCCCCAAAAAGATTGGCACTGTCCTTGGGTACAAGAGTTGGGTCATCATGTTGTAGCTATATAAAACCTTGGTTCGGCCGCAATTGGAGTATTGCGTGCAGTTCTGGTCACCACACTATCCCAGAAGGTAGTGTGACAGAGAACAGGGATGAGATAGAGAATCTGGTGAACTGGTGCGGCAACAATAATCTCTCCCTCAATGTCAACAAAACCAAGGAGATTGTCATCGACTTCAGGAAGCGTAAAGGAGAACATGCTCCTGTCTACATCAACGGGGACAAAGTAGAAATGGTCGAGAGCTTCAAGTTTTTAGGTGTCCAGATCACCAACAACCTGTCCTGGTCCCCCCCACGCCGACACTATAGTTAAGAAAGCCCCACCAACACCTCAACTTTCTCAGGAGGCTAAGGAAATTTGGCATGTCCGCTACGACTCTCACCAACTTTTACAGATGCCCCATAGAAAGCATCCTTCCCGGATGTATCACAGCTCGGTCTGGGGCTCCTGCTCTGCCCAAGACCGCAAGGAACTACAAAAGGGTTTGTGTGTGAACGTAGCCCAGTCCCATCACGCAAACCAGCCTCCCATCCATTGACTCTGTCTACACTTCCCGCAGCCTCGGGAAAAACAGCCGGCATAATTAAGGATCCCACGTACCCCGGACATTCTCTCTTCCACCTTCTTCCTTCGGGAAAAAGATACAAAAGTCTGAGGTCACCGACTCAAGAACAGCTTCTTCCCTGCTGCCGTCAGACTTTTGAATGGACCGACCTCGCATTAAGTTGATCTTTCTCTACACCCCGAGCTGTGACTGTAACACTACATTCTGCACCCTCTCCTTTCCTTCTCTATGAATGGTATGCTTTGTCTGTATAGCGCGCAAGAGACAATACTTTTCACTGTATGTTAATACATGTGACAATAATAAATCAAATCAAATCAAATCAGAAGGGATGTGGAAGCTTTGGAGAGAGTGTAAAGAAGGTTCATCAGGATGCTGCCTGGTCTCGAGGGTGTTGGCTGTGAAGAGAGGTTGGATAAACTGGGATTGTTTTCACTGGAAAGATGGAGGCTGAGGGGAGACCTGATAGAGGGTCTACAAAATGATGAGAGGCAGAGACAGGGTGGAGAGTCAGAGGCTGTTTCCCAGTGTGACAGTGTCAATTACCAGGGGGCACAGGTTCAAGGTGAGAGGGGGAAAGTTTAAGGGAGATGTGCAGGGGATGTTTTTCACACAGAGGGTGGTGGGTGCCTGGAACGCACTGCCAGAGGAGGTGGTGGAAGCGGGTACATTAGCAACATTTAAGAGGCATCTGGATGGGTCCATGAATAGGGAGGGAATGGAGGGATACCGACCGAGTAAGGACAGAAGGTTTGTTTACTAGTTTAGTTTGGGCATCATGATTGGCACAGGCTTGGAGGGCCGAAGGGCCCTGTTCCTGTGCTGTACTCTTCTTTGATCTCTGTTCATCCGAGCCCTTGTGGATGGAGAAAGAACACTGCAGCAATAATCGCAATAACGCCTTTAAAATGGCTTTTCTGGCTGAGAGCTAAGCATGCTGGGATCTTTGGTCAATTTATAGATTAAAACCAGGTTGTGAAGAGGCTCTGGTCTGGGAGCTGTGATCTGAAAGTCCCTGTGTTGGCCCAGATAAAGGAAGTCGTTTACATTGACCCAGACATTGCGTCTCTGATTTTTATGGCTGCTATGTGTGGGACATGTCAAATGAACTAAGCATAATGGCGTCGTTCAAAAGTAATTCCATTGGCTGTTCGAGCCACGTGATCGGTTTCTGGTAACACAGTTGGCTGGATGACAGAGAAACTTCCGGAAGCGAGAGGAGAGTTGTGGATAGAGAGACATGCGAGTCCTTTGTTCGGCAGCGATAACTGGAAGGGACCGACCATCGCAAGAAGAAGACTTGTGCCCCGAAGGATGCTTCAGAGGAGGAGAAGATAGATTCTACATTGAGGCTATTTCTTGGCCAAGGTTTTCCTAACTCAGTAGTGTCTATTTCTAGTTAAATAGTTAAAGTGGATGTTCTGTTAGAGTAAAAGTGCAGTTTAAGAGTTAAAGTTCAGTTGAGAGTTGATGTTCAGTTCGAGTTAAAGTTCGGTAGGGAGTTAATGAGTTATCATAGAAACCCTACAGCACAGAAAGAGGCCATTCGGCCCATCGAGTCTGCACCGACCACAATCCCACCCAGTCCCTACCCCCATATCCCTACATATTTTACCCGCTAATCCCTCTAATCTACGCATCCCAGGACACTAAGGGGCAATTTTTAATCTGGCCAATCAACCTAACCCGCACATCTTTGGACTGTGGGAGGAAACCGGAGCACCCGGAGGAAACGCACGCCGACACGAGGAGAATGTGCAAACTCCACACAGACAGTGACCCCCCGAGCCGGGAATCGAACCCAGGTCCCTGGAGCTGTGAAGCAGCAGTGCTAACCACTGTGCTACCGTGCCGGCCCATTTGTAACAGTTGTAACTGTTTGTGTCTGAGTTGGTACGAGAAGTGTTAAAGGAATAACTGAGTTCCTGTCCTTGTTCATCCCATTAATCTGGAATGCCTGGAAGGTGTTTAAATTAAAGCTGTATAACGCCCTCCCCCTTCTCCATGGCGACAAAGTTCTGATCCTAACCAGTGGAATCATCGCAGGCAAAATTCACCTTCAGACTGGGGTCAAGCGAGGGCGTGTCATCGCTACAATGCTCTTCTCGACATAGTGAGAGAGAGAAAACATTTTAATTCAGTTGTTTTTTTATAGAATCCCTACAGGGCAGAAGGAGGCCATTCAGCCCATCGAGTCTGCACTGACTACAATCCCACCCAGGCCCTATCCCCGTAACCCCACATATTTACCCTGCTAGTCCCCCTCACACTAAGGGACAATTTAGCACGGCCAATCAACCTAACCCGCACGTCTTTGGACTGTGGGAGGAAACCGGAGCACCCGGAGGAAACCCACGCAGACACGGGGAGAACGTGCAGACTCCGCACAGACAGTGACCCCAAGCCGGGACTCGAACCCGGGTCCCTGGCGCTGTGAGGCAGCAGTGTTAACCCACTGTGCCACCGCGCCACCCCTGATACTTATCCCTTGCTGCAATGTTCCATCCCATCCTCAGCAAGCTCCCCGCTGGAGTAGAGCTAAACCACAGAACAAAATGGGAACCTGTTTAACCTCCACTGCCTGCAGGCCAGATCCAAGACTGTCCCTTCCTCTGTCTTTGGTGGATCTCAAACAACGATGAGATGGACTGCAGGAATGAGATAGAAAATCTGGTGAACTGGTGCGGCAACAATAATCTCTCCCTCAAAGTCAACAAAACGAAGGAGATTGTCATCGACTTCAGGAAGCGTAAAGGAGAACATGCTCTTGTCTACATCAACGGGGACAAAGTAGAAAGGGTCGAGAGCTTCAAGTTTTTAGGTGTCCAGATCACCCACAACCTGTCCTGATCCCCCCCATGCCGACACTATAGTAATTATAGGCCGGTGAGCTTGACGTCCGTGGTGGGGAAGTTGTTGGAGAGGATTCTTAGAGATAGGATGTATGCGCATTTAGAAAGGAATAAACTCATTAACGATAGTCAGCATGGTTTTGTGAGAGGGAGGTCATGCCTCACTAACCTGGTGGAGTTTTTTGAAGAAGTGGCCAGAATGGTTGACGAGGGAAGGGCCGTGGATGTTGTCTATATGGACTTTAGTAAAGCATTTGACAAAGTCCCTCATGGTAGGCTGGTGAAAAAGGTAGGATCTCATGGGATAAAGGGGGAGGTGGCTAGATGGGTGGAGAACTGGCTTGGTCACAGAAGACAGAGGGTGGGAGTGGAAGGGTCTTTTTCCGGCTGGAGGCCTGTGACTAGTGGTGTTCCGCAGGGCTCTGTATTGGGACCTCTGCTGTTTGTGATTTATATAAACGATCTGGAAGAAGGTGTAACTGGGGTGATCAGTAAGTTTGCGAACGACACAAAATTGGCAGGACTTGCAGATAGTGAGGAGCATTGTCAGAAGCTACAAAAGGATATAGATAGGCTGGAAATTTGGGCAAAGAAATGGCAGATGGAGTTCAATCCAGATAAATGCGAAGTGATGCATTTTGATAGAAATAATGTAGGGAGGAGCTATACGATAAATGGCAGAACCATAAAGGGTGTAGATACGCAGAGGGACCTGGGTGTGCAAGTCCACAGATCCTTGAAGGTGACGTCACAGGTGGAGAAGGTGGTGAAGAAGGCATATGGCATGCTTGCCTTTATAGGACGGGGCATAGAGTATAAAAGTTGGGGTCTGATGTTGCAGATGTATAGAACGTTGGTTCGGCCGCGTTTGGAATACTGCGCCCAGTTCTGGTCGCCACACTACCAGAAGGACGTGGAGGCTTTGGAGAGAGTACAGAGGAGGTTTACCAGGATGTTGCCTGGTATGGAGGGGCTTAGTTATGAGGAGAGATTGGGTAAACTGGGGTTGTTCTCCCTGGAAAGACGGAGGATGAGGGGAGACTTAATAGAGGTGTATAAAATTACGAAAGGCACAGATAGGGTGAACGGTGGGAAGCTTTTCCCCGGGTCGGTGGTGACGTTCACGAGGGGTCATAGGTTCAAG
>NW_027593664.1:0-28729 GCF_964213995.1 Mustelus asterias
CCCCAACCCCCCCTAAATACCCCAAACCCCCCTCCCTAAATACCCCAAATGCCCCTCCCTAAATACCCCAAACCCCCTCCCTAAATACCCCAAACCCCCCTCCCTAAATACCCCAAACCCCCTCCCTAAACACCCCAAACCTTCCTCCCTAAATACCCCAAAACACCTCCCTAAATACCCCAAACCCCGTCCCTAAATACCCCAAACCCCCTCCCTAAATACCCCAAACCCCCCTCCCTAAATACCCCAAACCCCCTCCCTAAATACCCGAAACCCCCTCCCTAAATTCCCCAACCTCCCTCCCTAAATACCCCAAACTCCCTCCCTAAATACCCCAAACCCCCTCCCTAAATACCCCAAACCCCCTCCCTAAATACCCCAAACCCCCTCCCTAAATACCCCAAACCCCCCTCCCTAAATACCCCAAACCCCCTCCCTAAATACCCCAAACCCCCTCCCTAAATACCCCAAACCCCCTCCCTAAATACCCCAAACCTCCTCCCTAAATATCCCAAACCCCCTTAAATACCCCAAACACCCCTCCCTAAATACCCCAAACACCCTCCCTAAATACCCCAAACCCCCCTCCCTAAATACCCCAAACCCCCTCCCTAAATACCCCAAACCCCCCTCCCTAAATACCCCGAACCCCCTCCCTAAATACCCCCAACCCCCTCCCTAAATACCCCCAACCCCCTCCCTAAATACCCCAAACCCCCTCCCTAAATACCCCAAACCCCCTCCCTAAATACCCCAAACCCCCCTCCCTAAATACCCCAAACCCCCCTCCCTAAATACCCCGAACCCCCTCCCTAAATACCCCAAACCCCCCTCCCTAAATACCCCAAACCCCCTCCCTAAATACCCCCAACCCCCTCCCTAAATACCCCCAACCCCCTTCCTAAATACCCCAAACCACCTCCCTAAATACCCCAAACCCCCTCCCTAAATACCCCAAACCCCCTCCCTAAATACCCCAAACCTCCTCCCTAAATATCCCAAACCCCCTTAAATACCCCAAACACCCCTCCCTAAATACCCCAAACACCCTCCCTAAATACCCCAAACCCCCCTCCCTAAATACCCCAAACCCCCTCCCTAAATACCCCAAACCCCCCTCCCTAAATACCCCAAACCCCCCTCCCTAAATACCCCATAACCCCCCTCCCTAAATACCCTGAACCCCCTCCCTAAATACCCCCAACCCCCTCCCTAAATACCCCCAACCCCCTCCCTAAATACCCCAAACCCCCTCCCTAAATACCCCAAACCCCCTCCCTAAATACCCCAAAGCCCCCTCCCTAAATACCCCAAACCCCCCTCCCTAAATACCCCGAACCCCCTCCCTAAATACCCCAAACCCCCTCCCTAAATACCCCAAACCCCCCTCCCTAAATACCCCAAACCCCCTCCCTAAACACCCCAAACCTTCCTCCCTAAATACCCCAAAACACCTCCCTAAATACCCCAAACCCCATCCCTAAATACCCCAAACCCCCTCCCTAAATACCCCAAACCCCCCTCCCTAAATACCCCAAACCCCCTCCCTAAATACCCGAAACCCCCTCCCTAAATTCCCCAACCTCCCTCCCTAAATACCCCAAACTCCCTCCCTAAATACCCCAAACCCCCTCCCTAAATACCCCAAACCCCCTCCCTAAATACCCCAAACCCCCTCCCTAAATACCCCAAACCCCCCTCCCTAAATACCCCAAACCCCCTCCCTAAATACCCCAAACCCCCTCCCTAAATACCCCAAACCCCCTCCCTAAATACCCCAAACCTCCTCCCTAAATATCCCAAACCCCCTTAAATACCCCAAACACCCCTCCCTAAATACCCCAAACACCCTCCCTAAATACCCCAAACCCCCCTCCCTAAATACCCCAAACCCCCTCCCTAAATACCCCAAACCCCCCTCCCTAAATACCCCGAACCCCCTCCCTAAATACCCCCAACCCCCTCCCTAAATACCCCCAACCCCCTCCCTAAATACCCCAAACCCCCTCCCTAAATACCCCAAACCCCCTCCCTAAATACCCCAAACCCCCCTCCCTAAATACCCCAAACCCCCCTCCCTAAATACCCCGAACCCCCTCCCTAAATACCCCAAACCCCCCTCCCTAAATACCCCGAACCCCCTCCCTAAATACCCCCAACCCCCTCCCTAAATACCCCCAACCCCCTTCCTAAATACCCCAAACCCCCTCCCTAAATACCCCAAACCCCCTCCCTAAATACCCCAAACCCCCTCCCTAAATACCCCAAACCTCCTCCCTAAATATCCCAAACCCCCTTAAATACCCCAAACACCCCTCCCTAAATACCCCAAACACCCTCCCTAAATACCCCAAACCCCCCTCCCTAAATACCCCAAACCCCCTCCCTAAATACCCCAAACCCCCCTCCCTAAATACCCCAAACCCCCCTCCCTAAATACCCCGAACCCCCTCCCTAAATACCCCAAACCCCCCTCCCTAAATACCCCGAACCCCCTCCCTAAATACCCCCAACCCCCTCCCTAAATACCCCCAACCCCCTTCCTAAATACCCCAAACCCCCTCCCTAAATACCCCAAACCCCCTCCCTAAATACCCCAAACCCCCTTAAATACCCCAAACCTCCTCCCTAAATACCCTAAACCCCCCTCCCTAAATACCCCAAACCCCCCTCCCTAAATACCCCAAACCCCCCTACCTAAATACCCCAAACCTCCTCCCTAAATACCCCAAACCCCTCCCTAAATACCCCAAACACCCTCCCTAAATACCCCAAACCCCCTCCCTAAATACCCCAAACCCCCCTCCCTAAATACCCCAAACCCCCCTCCCTAAATACCCCAAACCCCCCTCCCTAAATACCCCAAACCCCCTCCCTAAATACCCCAACCGCCCTCCCTAAATACCCCAAACTCCCCTCCCTAAATACCCCAACCGCCCTCCCTAAATACCCCACACCTCCTCCCTAAATACCCCAAACCACCTCCCTAAATACCCCAACCCCCTCCCTAAATACCCCAAACACCACCCGTAAATACCCCAAACCCCCTCCCTAAATACCCCAAACCCCCTCCCTTAATACCCCAAACCCCCTCCCTAAATACCCCAAACCGCCCTCCCTAAATACCCCAAACCCCCCTCACTAAATACCCCAAACGCCCCTCCCTAAATACCCCAAACCCCATCCCTAAATACCCCAAACCCCCTCCCTAAATACCCCAAACCCCCCTCCCTAAATACCCCAAACCCCCTCCCTAAATACCCCAAACCCCATCCCTAAATACCCCAAACTCCCCTCCCTAAATAGCCCAAACCCCCCTCCCTAAATACCCCAAACCCCCTCCCTAAACATCCCAAACCCCCCTCCCTAAATACCCCAAACTCCCTCCCTAAATACCCCAAACCCCCTCCCTAAATACCCCAAACCCTTCCCTAAATACCCCAAACCCCCTCCTTAAATACCCCCCCCCCCCCCCCCCCAAACCCCCTCCCTTGCCCCAATGGTTTTTTTCTGGTTCCACATTGGGATTGGGGTGTCTATTGAGGGTTTCCCAGATCTGGGAGCCCAGAGCCAGGGGACCCCCTCACTTGTTCTGCATACTCTCTCTCTCTCTGTCTCTCTCTCTCTCTCTCTCTGTCTGTCTGTCTGTCTCTCTTTCTCTCTCTGTTGCTCTGTCTCTCTCTCTCTGTCGCTCTGTCTCTCTTTCTCTCTCTCTGTCTCTCTCTCTGTCTCTCCGTCTCTCTCTGTCTGTCTCTGTTTCTCTCTCTCTGTCTGTCTCTTTGTCTCTCTGTCTCTCTCTGTCTTTCTGTCTCTCTCTCTGTCTCTCTCTTTCTCTGTCTCTCTCTCTCTCTGTCTCGCTCTGTCTGTCTGTCTCTTTCTCTGTCTCCCTCTGTCTCTCTCTGACTCTCTCCTCTCTCTCTGTATCTCTGTCTCTCTCTCTCTTTCTCTGTCTCTCTCTCTCTGTCTGTCGCTCTCTGTCTTTCTGTCTCTGTCTCTCTCTTTCTCTGTCTCTCTCTGTCTCTCTCCTCTCTGCCTCTCGTTCTGTCTCTCTCTGTCTCTCTGTCTGTCTTTCTGTCTCCCTGTCTGTCTCTCTTTCTCTGTCTCTCTCTCTCCTCGCTCTGTCTCCCTCTGTATCTCTCTCTCTCTTCTCTGTCTGTCTGTCTCTCTCTCTCTTTCTTTCTCTCTGTCTCTTTCTCTCTCTCTCCTCCCTCTGTCTCTGTCTCTCTCTCTCTGTCTCTCTCTCTATCTCTCTCTCTTCTCTGTCTGTCTGTCTCTCTCTCTCTTTCTTTCTCTCTGCCTCTTTCTCTCTCTCTCCTCCCTCTGTCTCTGTCTCTCTGTCTCTCTCTCTCTGTCTCTCTCTCTTTCTGTCTGTCTCTTTCTCTGTCTCTCTGTCTCGCTCTCTCTCGCTCTCTCTCTCTGTCTCTCTCTGTCTCTCTCTCTGTCTCTTTCTCTCTCTGTCTTTCTGTCTCTCTCTCTGTCTCTCTCTTTCTCTGTCTCTCTCTCTCTCTGTCTGTCGCTCTCTGTCTTTCTGTCTCTCTCTCTTTCTCTGTCGCTCTCTCTCCTCTCTGTCTCCCTCTGTATCTCTCTGTCTCTCTCTCGTTCTCTGTCTCTCTGATTGTCTCTCTCTGTCTTTCTGTCTCCTCTGTCTCTGTCTCTCTCTCTCCCTCTGAATCTCTCTCTTTCTCTGTCTCTGTATTTCTGTCTCTCTCTTTCTCTGATTCTCTCTCTGTCTCTCTATCTCCCTCTGTATCTCTCTCTCTCCTCTCTCTCTGTCCCACTATCTCTCTCTCTGTCTCTCTCTCTCTCTCTCTCCCGTCTTCTCCAGCAGCAGTTTGCAGTCCAGGAGGTATCTGCAGGATCCACCCCCACCAGGAATTCGGTATCCAGGGAAAGGACCTGGAAATTTGCTGTAATTTCATTCCAAATCCAATGATTCTGGTTCAATCCTGGTTCGGGACCCAGGATTGGCAGCAGATGCCCAAGATCCCAAACATTCCTGATGTGAGAATGGGAAAGGTATTTTATTTCTGAATGGAAGGCTGCGTGTGTGCAAGTGATTTAATTAAGCCAGGAAAAGATTGATGGAGACCTTGGGCCCGGATGAGTTGATGGAAAGGGAACAAGGGTGCTCGATGCATGTATTTGTAATGAGACTTTCCCAGTCAAGTGCGTTTTAAGTAAATAAGCTAAGTTTAGAAATTTGCATTCGGAGCTACCTCGGGATATGCTGTTAAACTTCAAAGTAAAACCTTGCAAAGATTTCATAAGCCAACAAGGGAAGGTTATTAAGTTTTATTTGACCCGGAAATGGTTGCCAGAGGGAAACATGACGGATTCATTGGAAAAGTTAAATTCAAAACGTGTCGAGGTCAATGAACCTGTAATGAAGGGAGTGAGATTTTTACTTACAGTTACAATGAAGTGCTTAGATCTTGGCTACGTGAGGCAGACCTGCTGGGAAACAGCTCTGAGCTGGGAGAAGGTGCAGTTTGAATCAACCATCCAACCAAAACAGAAAAGTCTTCAGCTTCAGTCTTGTTGTGAAGTTTGGGATTTCCACAGCAGAGTGGGAGAGAGTTTGTGAGGTATGCCTTATTGAAGACACAGCAGCTTTCCCTGGAGGTATTGTCGCTGGATATTTAAAGTTAAATAAACATCTCTTAAGGGATTGTTCCCTTGAGGTGCTTACCTGTGCGTCAGACCAAGTAGTGACTCTTTCAGGGGAATGTTTTCTCTGACTAATTTTAACTGTATAACTGTAATCCTGTGTGTTTAAGTTTTCTTTTCTTATTGTTAATGAACTGTTTCATTGGGAAAGACCAAAATTACCAGATTCCTTGCTGCTGAGTTCAGTATGTTTTCTTATTTTCAGAGTGGGCACTAACTGACCAGCAGGGAGGGAGGGTGTGGAGTGACCACCTGGGAGGGAGGGTGCGGAGTGACCACCAGGGAGGGAGGGTGTGGAGTGACCACCCAGGGAGGGAGGGTGCGGAGTGACCACCAGGGAGGGAGGGTGTGGAGTGACCACCCAGGGAGTGAGGGTGTGGAGTGACCACCTGGGAGGGAAGGCGTGGAGTGACCACCAGGGAGGGAGGGTGTGGAGTGACCACCTGGGAGTGACCACCTGGGAGGGAAGGCGTGGAGTGACCACCAGGGAGGGAGAGTGTGGAGTGACCACCAGGGAGGGAGGGTGTGGAGTGACCACCTGGGAGTGACCACCTGGGAGTGAGGGGACAGAGTGATTCATCATCAGGGAGAGCGGGTGCTGACTCAGGAAGAGTGGTCATTGAGTGACCGTGTGTCACACAGGGTGTGGTCAGTGAGTGACATTGTGTCATACTGAGTGGTCAGTGAGTGACGGTCACTTGTTCTAGTCTGGCGACTTGTGCTTCTGAATCCACAGGACTTGCTGTTGCACCCATCCATCGGATTCCAGCGGGATCAGGAAGGTTTGGACGCTGCAGCTGATGGGCTGTGGTGGCTGCCCCGGGCGGGCAGTGGCACCCGGGGCGGGCAGTGGCACCCCGGGGCGGGCAGTGGCACCCCGGGGCGGGCAGTGGCACCCCGGGGCGGGCAGTGGCACCCCGGGGCGGGCAGTGGCCGGCTCAGCAGCAGTGTTTACCAGCACACGAGTTGGTTTGTTATTTTTTCCTGCAGCGAATGGTGTCCGCAGGGCAGATATACAACTTCTCTGCTCCTGTAGTGAAGTCTTTCCAGGAACAGGTCGCCACTCTGTCACCAGAGGGTAACAGCTTGAGGGGCAGCACTCCATGTCAAGTGTGGCTGAACAGGAGACTCTCCCATTCTCAGTTTGCGCTGGCAGGATTATGCAGCATATTTAATAAAGTTTATTTATCAGTGTCACAAGTCGGCTGACATTAACACAGCAATGAGGTTACTGTGAAAATCCCCTCATCGCCACACTCCGGCGCCTGTTCGGGTACACCGAGGGAGAATTTAGCATGGCCAATACACCCTAACCAGCACGTCTTTCAGACAGTGGGAGGAAACCGGAGCACCCGGAGGAAACCCACGCAGACACGGGGAGAACGTGCAGACTCCACACAGACAGTGACCCAAGCTGGGAATTGAACCCGGGTCTCTAGCGCAGTGAGGCAGCAGTGCTAACCACTGTGCCGCCCTAATAGAATCATAGAATCCCTACAGTGCAGAAGGAGGTCATTCGGCCCATCGAGTCTGCACGGAAAACAATCCCACCCAGGCCCTATCCCCATATCCCTATGCATTTACCCTAGCTAGTCCCCCTGACACGAAGGGGCAATTTAGCATGGCCAATCCACCTAACCAGCACCTCTTGGGACACTAAGGGGCAATTTAGCTTGGCCAATCCACCTAACCAACACATCTTTGGACTGTGAGGGGAAACCGGAGCACCCGGAGGAAACCCACGCAGACACGGGGAGAACGTGCGAACTCCAAACAGACAGTGACCCGAGCCGGGAATCGAACCCGGGTCCCTGGCGCTGTGGGGCAGCAGTGCTAACCCACTGTGCCACCTTGCCAATCCATTTGGCCGCACTGCGAACGCATCTTTGTTGGCCCTCAGGTCCTGGGGTGGGACTCGAACCCGGAGCTTCTGGCTCAGAGGCAGGATCGCTAACCTACTGCATCACAAGGACCGAATGTCCTGATTAAAAACCCGCGGAACCCTCCCGATCATTCCCTTTCCCAGCGGATGCCTGTACCGACCCAGCTTTGCTTCCAGACTCTTTGTCGTTGCAGAGAAGAGACTGAAGCCATCCCCCCCCCCCCCCCCACACTGCCTACCCAGCATCAGCATCCCATTGACTGGTCACCGAGACCTCACCCCAGCCCTGCCACGGGGCACTTTTCACCTGTTGACCCAGTGTAAGGTGATCTGCCCCCCTCCGCACACTGGGTCAGGTGCAGATACACAGTGGGGCTCCCAGACGCCACCCTATCTAATGCAGCACAGAGCTGGCACCTTGCTGCTCTGGCAGGCTCAGAGCCCCAGTTGTGGATCTGGGCGTGAGGTGGGCAATGGTTGAAAGCATTAGGGCTGCTGCGTTTTCTGCTCTGTGCTCACGTCCCTGTCGACCCTTTAAAAGGGAGACAGACAACCGTGAGAAAAATATGATAGAGGATAATGAGTAGATTTTTAAAAATTAATCGATGGCTCACGGACATCGCTCCCTAAGCCACTTATTGCCCATCCCTAGTTGCCCCTTGAGAAGGTGGTGGTGAGCTGCCTTCTTGAATCACTGCAGTCCACGTGCTGTGGGTTGACCCACAATGCCGTTAGGGAGGGAATTCCAGGATTTTGACCCAGCGACTGTGAAGGAACGGCGATACATTTCCAAGTCAGGATGGTGAGTGGCTCGGACGGGAACTTGCAGGTAGTGGTGTTCCCGTGTATCTGCTGCCCTTGTCCTTCTAGATGAAATTGTGGTGGGTTTGGAAGATGCTGTCCAAGGATCTTTGGTGAGTCGCTGCAGTGCATCTTGTGGATAGTACACACTGCTGCTACTGAGCGTCGGTGGTGGAGGGATTGGATGTGGTGCCAATCGAGCGGGGCTGCTTTGTCCTAGATGGTGTCGAGCTTCTTGAGTGTTGTTGGAGCCGCACCCATCCAGGCAAGTGGGGAGTATTCCATCACACTCCTGACTTGTGCCTTGTAGATGGTGGACAGGCTTTGGGGAGTCAGGAGGTGAGTTACTCGCCGCAGGATTCCCAGCCTCTGACCTGCTCTTGTAGACACCGTGTTCCTAGATAACTGATGGGATCGTTGTGGGCAAACTGTGGGCATGTTCTGTCCTGTCAATTATTGCTGAGGCTACAAGGCATGGTGGCACGTGGTTAGCGCTACTGCCTCACAGTGCCAGGGACCTGGGTTCAATTCCAACCTCAGGTCACTGTCTGTGCAGTTCGCACGTTCTCCCCGTGTCTGCGTGGGTTTCCTCTGGGTGCTCCGGTTTCCTCCCACACTCCAAAGATGTGCGAGTTAGGTGGATTGGCCGTGCTAACTAAATTGACCCTAGTGCCGGGGGATTAGCAGGGTAAATACGTGGGAAGAGCATTGTCGGGCAATACAGCAGCATATAGATAGGCTGGAAAATTGGGCGGAGAGGTGGCAGATGGAGTTTAATCCGGATAAATGCGAAGTGATGCATTTTGGAAGAAATAATGTAGGGAGGAGTTATACAATAAATGGCAGAGTCATCAGGAGTATAGAAACACAGAGGGACCTAGGTGTGCAAGTCCACAAATCCTTGAAGGTGGCAACACAGGTGGAGAAGGTGGTGAAGGCGGCATATGGTATGCTTGCCTTTATAGGACGGGGTATAGAGTATAAAAGCTGGAGTCTGACGATGCAGCTGTATAGAACGCTGGTTAGGCCACATTTGGAGTACTGCGTCCAGTTCTGGTCGCCGCACTACCAGAAGGACGTGGAGGCGTTAGAGAGAGTGCAGAGAAGGTTTACCAGGATGTTGCCTGGTATGGAGGGCCTTAGCTATGAGGAAAGATTGGGTAAACTGGGGTTGTTCTCCCTGGAAAGACGGAGAATGAGGGGAGATCTAATAGAGGTGTACAAGATTATGAAGGGGATAGATAGGGTGAACAGTGGGAAGCTTTTTCCTAGGTCGGAGGTGACGATCACGAGGGGTCACGGGCTCAAGGTGAGAGGGACGAAGTATAACTCAGATATTAGAGGGATGTTTTTTACACAGAGGGTGGTGGGGGCCTGGAATGCGCTGCCAAGTAGGGTGGTGGAGGCAGGCACGCTGACATCGTTTAAGACTTACCTGGATAGTCACATGAGCAGCCTGGGAATGGAGGGATACAAACGATTGGTCTAGTTGGACCAAGGAGCGGCACAGGCTTGGAGGGCCGAAGGGCCTGTTTCCTGTGCTGTACTGTTCTTTGTGGGGTTATGGGGATAGGGCCTGGGTGGGATTGTGGTCGGTGCAGACTCGATGGGCCGAATGGCCTCCTTCTGCACTGTAGAGATTATATTAAATGGTAAGGCGCATGAGCCCTAACTGTAGCGTAGAGATTCCCAAACCCTCACCTCGCCGGTGACCCTCTGACCCTCGCCGGTGACCCTCGCCCCTCACTGGTGACCTCACCGGACACCTTCGCCGGTGACCCTCTGACCCTCGCCGGTGACCCTCGCCCCTCACTGGTGACCTCACCGGACACCTTCGCCGGTGACCCTCTGACCCTCAGAATTGAGAAACAAAAGCACAGTTTGATTTATTTTTCAGTTTATTCCAAAAATAGTCTGAATAAAGAAATGTTCTATGTTCTGTACATTCTAACTCTAACATACAGCATTGAAAATTTACAGAAAGTCAGCAGTGTGCTGTACACTAGACTGCTCAATCCTCTCAAAAGATAAACGCAATGCTAGTCAGTCTCGGGGAGGAGGGGGGGGCTGGGGTGTGAGGGGAGAGGGGTGGGGGGGGGGGAAGAAGAGGGGGGGTGGGGAATGGAAACTTCTGGAAGAGCCTGGCTGCCCTGCGTGAGCTTTTAAAAATTATTAACTTTGTACAATTGTCAATTTACAATTCTCAGCATCAAGGCATCAGCGCTCAGACCCCCCCCCCCCCCCACACCCCCCGCCTCACCCCCACCCCAGATTTCAGCCTCTGGGGTAAGAACTTCAAACTGCATCAATGACTGTGGAGAATAAGGAACGCCTGGAACTGGGCACCCCCCCTTGGCCCTCACCCCCACAGTCCGAGCTGCGGTGGGGGCCGGTGGCTCCGTCGTTCCAGCTCCGCTCACAATTCCACCCTCACTCTAGATTTAAAAAACATTCAATATTTCGAGATGCAAAATTAGCAACAAAAAAAATGGGATCGCCTCCGTCACTGCCTCGATCTCTACTGTTCGCTGGCATCTCCTACCCTCCCCCCGGGAGCTGCCCCAGGGATCTCTGTGGGGGGCAGAATGGTTCCTGTGTGGGGAGCGAGGGCTGAGTGACGCTGAGCGTGGGCTTGGGGGGGGGGGGGGGGGGGGGGGAAGGACGACGCGGGCGGGGAGGAGGGGGGGGGGGGGGTGGATGACGCGGAGGGGACACACAGACCTGCAGGATTTACAATGTTGTCACTGCAAATCACAAACCGAACCGTCTCTTCCTGAGGCGGAGGAGTAAACCGGCACATTCCTCACTGGCAGGAGGCGCTGGAGGCTGGGGTTTGGTGACATTGCCAGCAGCCGTCAGGGGTACAGCCCCTTACCCAGGGGCATTCCGGGGAAGCTGCACACACCACACCCTGTTAAATGCTGACACCGATACAGACTGCCGAGTGCCCACAAGTCCAGTCCCTCGCTCACTCTCCAATCAGGTAACCCTGTGACTGAGTGTCTCCAACCCAGAAAACTCAATAACAATAACTTCCATTTACATAGCACCTTGAACTCAGAACATCCCGGTTAAACTCTGACCGAGGGGACAGCGTAGGAAGAGTGGTGAAAGGATTAGTGTTATAGCTCTCCCTTCACTGAGGGTTTGTTCACGCCCTCTCTGACTGAAGGAACACTCTCTCTCCCAGACTGAAGGAACACTCTCTCTCCCAGACTGAAGGAACACTCTCTCTCCCAGACTGAAGGAACACTCTCTCTCCCAGACTGAAGGAACACTCTCTCTCCCAGACTGAAGGAACACTCTCTCTCCCAGACTGAAGGAACACACTCTCTCCCAGACTGAAGGAACACTCTCTCTCCCAGACTGAAGGAACACTCTCTCTCCCAGACTGAAGGAACACACTCTCTCTCTCTCTCTCTCATTAATTTGCTGAACAAAAAGTCTATTGTTCAAATGAAATCAGGAATGTCGGAAAGGAACAGTCAGACAATAGAGCTGGACATATACCGCTCAACCCAACCCACAGTGCGGCGCTCCCTCAGCACTGACCCTCCCACAGTGCGGCGCTCCCTCAGCACTGACCCTCCCACAGTGCGGCGCTCCCTCAGCACCGACCCTCCCACAGTGCGGCGCTCCCTCAGCACCGACCCTCCCACGGTGCGGCGCTCCCTCAGCACTGACCCTCCCACGGTGCGGCGCTCCCTCAGCACTGACCCTCCCACGGTGCGGCGCTCCCTCAGCACTGACCCTCCCACGGTGCGGCGCTCCCTCAGCACTGACCCTCCCACGGTGCGGCGTTCCCTCAGCGCTGACCCTCCCTCAGCGCTGACCCTCCCTCAGCGCTGACCCTCCCACAGTGCGGCGCTCACTCAGCACTGACCCTCCCTCAGCACTGACCCTCCCACAGTGCGGCGCTCCCTCAGCACTGACCCTCCCACAGTGCGGCGCTCCCTCAGCACTGACCCTCCCTCAGCACTGACCCTCCCACAGTGCGGCGCTCCCTCAGCACTGACCCTCCCTCAGCACTGACCCTCCCACAGTGCGGCGCTCCCTCAGCACCGACCCTCCCACGGTGCGGCGCTCCCTCAGCACTGACCCTCCCACGGTGCGGCGCTCCCTCAGCACTGACCCTCCCACGGTGCGGCGCTCCCTCAGCACTGACCCTCCCACGGTGCGGCGCTCCCTCAGCACTGACCCTCCCACGGTGCGGCGTTCCCTCAGCACTGACCCTCCCTCAGCGCTGACCCTCCCACAGTGCGGCGCTCACTCAGCACTGACCCTCCCTCAGCACTGACCCTCCCACAGTGCGGCGCTCCCTCAGCACTGACCCTCCCACAGTGCGGCGCTCCCTCAGCACTGACCCTCCCTCAGCACTGACCCTCCCACAGTGCGGCGCTCCCTCAGCACTGACCCTCCCTCAGCACTGACCCTCCCACAGTGCGGCGCTCCCTCAGCACTGACCCTCCCACAGTGCGGCGCTCCCTCAGCACTGAGCTATGTTTGAGACGGTTTCTAAATCTGTAATTACTGAAATTTATTTGAATTAAATAAATGGAAAGCAGTTTATTTTCTGCGCAATTATCAAACGCTGAATAAAACATTGTCCACAGGCCCTGGAGAGGGGATGGGATTTGCCAGTTAATTGTGGAGTGAAGAGGATTTCTTATTGAAGTCCCACAGGTGCGAGTTGGTGATGAGAACCTTCAGTGGGTTCAAGCGGCAGGTCTGAACCCAGCCTCCAGAGAGTGTTTGCACAGCAAGATCCCACAAAGCGTGCGGTACACGGCCCAATGTGGATTGTGGAACAGTTCTCCCTGGAATCTCCCTGGGAATTCTTGGAGCAGTAATCGCTGGCTTGTGGAATTACACTTGCTATCGACAACTTCTGAAAGCACCAGATCTCTCACCCCTCCCCCAGACACACGCCCTGCGACCCCTCCCTCAGACACACGCCCTCCGACCCCTCCCCAAACACGCGCCCTCCGACCCCTCCCCCAGACACGCGCCCTGCGACCCCTCCCCCAGACACGCGCCCTCCGACCCCTCCCCAAACACGCGCCCTCCGACCCCTCCCCAAACACGCGCCCTCCGACCCCTCCCCCAGACACACGCCCTGCGACCCCTCCCCAAACACACGCCCTGCGACCCCTCCCCCAGACACACGCCCTCCGACCCCTCCCCCAGACACGCGCCCTCCGACCCCTCCCCAAACACGCGCCCTCCGACCCCTCCCCCAGACACACGCCCTGCGACCCCTCCCCAAACACGCGCCCTCCGACCCCTCCCCCAGACACACGCCCTGCGACCCCTCCCCCAGACACACGCCCTGCGACCCCTCCCCCAGACACACGCCCTGCGACCCCTCCCCCAGACACACGCCCTGCGACCCCTCCCCAAACACGCGCCCTCCGACCCCTCCCCCAGACACGCGCCCTGCGACCCCCTCCCCCAGACACACGCCCTGCGACCCCTCCCCCAGACACACGCCCTGCGACCCCTCCCCCAGACACACGCCCTGCGACACCCTCCCCCAGACACACGCCCTGCGACCCCTCCCCCAGACACACGCCCTGCGACCCCTCCCCCAGACACGCGCCCTGCGACCCCCTCCCCCAGACACACGCCCTGCGACCCCTCCCCCAGACACACGCCCTCCGACCCCTCCCCAAACACGCGCCCTCCGACCCCTCCCCCAGACACACGCCCTGCGACCCCTCCCCCAGACACACGCCCTGCGACCCCCTCCCCCAGACACACGCCCTGCGACCCCCTCCCCCAGACACACGCCCTGCGACCCCCTCCCCCAGACACACGCCCTGCGACCCCCTCCCCCAGACACACGCCCTGCGACCCCTCCCCCAGACACGCGACCCCTCCCCCAGACACACGCCCTGCGACACCCTCACACAAACCACCCGACCCCCAGACACAAACCATCTGATACAAACACGAGAGGTCACCCCACACACACACACAGTGAGTGGGGTGGGAAGGACACACACACACACTCTAATTGTGTTACGGCTCCTTACTCCCAGTCCCATCGACACACATTACTGTCAATACACAACATGGAGCGTCCGAGCTCCACATGCCCTAGCCTGCAATCTCCACACGAGCCACCCCGGGGGGCAAGGGGCAGCCCTGGGGGTGGTGGGGGGGGGGGGGCAAGGGGACTATGATTGCTCCATTATTGTAATGCTGTTGGACACATCAGGCCGGGATTCGGGAATCTCTCTCTGCTGGGTTCCTGCACATTCGGGAATCTCTCTCTGCTGGGTTCCTGCACACCCGGGATTCGGGAACCTCTCTCTCTGCCGGGTTCCTGCACACTCGGGATTCGGGAATCTCTCTCTCTGCCGGGTTCCTGCACACTCGGGATTCGGGAATCTCTCTCTGCCGGGTTCCTGCACACCCAGGATTCGGGAATCTCTCTCTCTGCCGGGTTCCTGCACACCCGGGATTCGGGAACCTCTCTCTCTGCCGGGTTTCTGCACACTCGGGATTCGGGAATCTCTCTCTGCTGGGTTCCTGCACATTCGGGAATCTCTCTCTGCTGGGTTCCTGCACACCCGGGATTCGGGAACCTCTCTCTCTGCCGGGTTCCTGCACACTCGGGATTCGGGAACCTCTCTCTCTGCCGGGTTCCTGCACACTCGGGATTCAGGAATCTCTCTGCCGGGTTCCTGCACACTCAGGATTCGGGAATCTCTCTCTCTGCCGGGTTTCTGCACACTCGGGATTCGGGAATCTCTCTCTCTGCCGGGTTTCTGCACACTCGGGATTCGGGAATCTCTCTCTCTGCCGGGTTTCTGCACACTCGGGATTCGGGAATCTCTCTCTCTGCCGGGTTCCTGCACACTCGGGATTCAGGAATCTCTCTGCCGGGTTCCTGCACACTCAGGATTCGGGAATCTCTCTCTCTGCCGGGTTTCTGCACACTCGGGATTCGGGAATCTCTCTCTCTGCCGGGTTTCTGCACACTCGGGATTCGGGAATCTCTCTCTCTGCCGGGTTTCTGCACACTCGGGATTCGGGAATCTCTCTCTCTGCCGGGTTCCTGCACACTCGGGATTCGGGAATCTCTCTCTGCTGGGTTTCTGCACACTCAGGATTCGGGAATCTCTCTCTCTGCCGGGTTTCTGCACACTCGGTATTCGGGAATCTCTCTCTCTGCCGGGTTTCTGCACACTCGGGATTCGGGAATCTCTCTCTCTGCCGGGTTCCTGCACACTCGGGATTCGGGAATCTCTCTCTGCCGGGTTCCCGCACACCCAGGATTTGGGAATCTCTCTCTCTGCCGGGTTCCTGCACACGTGGGATTCGGGAATCTCTCTCTGCCGGGTTCCTGCACACTCGGGATTCGGGAATCTCTCCCTCTGCCGGGTTTCTGTACACTCGGGATTCTGGAATCTCTCTCTCTGCCGGGTTTCTGCACACTCGGGATTCAGGAATCTCTCTGCCGGGTTCCCGCACACTCGGGATTCGGGAATCTCTCTCTGCCGGGTTCCTGCACATTCGGGAATCTCTCTCTGCCGAGTTCCCGCACACTCGGGAATCTCTCTCTGCCGGGTTCCTGCACACTCGGGATTCGGGAATCTCTCTCTCTGCCGGGTTCCTGCACACTCGGGATTCCGGAATCTCTCTGCCGGGTTCCTGCACACTCGGGATTCGGGAATCTCTCTCTGCCGGGTTCCCGCACACCCAGGATTCAGGAATCTCTCTCTCCGCCAGGTTCCTGCACACTCGGGATTCGGGAATCTCTCTCTCTGCCGGGTTCCTGCACACTCGGGATTCAGGAATCTCTCTCTCTGCCGGGTTCCTGCACATTCGGGATTCGGGAATCTCTCTCTCTGCAGGGTTCCTGCACACTCGGGATTCGGGAATCTCTCTCTGCCGGGTTCCCGCACACCCAGGATTCGGGAATCTCTCTCTGCCGGGTTCCCGCACACCCAGGATTCGGGAATCTCTCTCTGCCGGGTTCCTGCACACTCGGGATTCGGGAATCTCTCTCTGCTCCATCCGCACAATTCCTGGGAATCAGGAAGTGAGTCTGCATCCTCAAAGCCAGCCCCCACCCCACCCCCCCTAGCCTCTCTGGGACCTCAGTGCCGGGGAAGAGGATGCTGGTGTTGGGGACATGTCAGTTTGAGGTGCCCTGAAAGGTGGGTTACAGAGGCAGAGACTGCAGTGGGCATGGTTCGGGGGAAGAGTTTGTGATGGGGGTGGGTGGGAGAAGTCTGAGGGGGTGATGGAGGAGATGAGTTGGTCGTTCGGGAGGGGGGTGCAGGGGAGTTAGGGCGTGGGGGGAGCAAGACAGCATAGGAGGTGGAGGGGGGGGGGAGGGGGTGTGGGGTCAGAGGCAGGAGACTCAGGGCTCGGGGGGGTTGGGGGGGGGGGGGGGGAGGAGAGAGTGCGGAAGGGGGATGGGGTGCATGGGGGGGAAAGACAGTGCAGGGGGTGTGGGGGAGCGGGTGCAGGGGGAGTTAGTGCGGAGGGTGGAGGGGGTGCATGGGGGGGGGGAGAAGAGAGTGCAGAGGGGGGAGGAAGGTGGCGAGGGAGAGAGAGTGTGGAGGGGGGGGGGGGGGGGAGGCAGGGGGAAACAGTGCGGATGAGGGGGTGCGGGGGAGGGGGTGCGGGGGAGGGGGTGCGGGGGAGGGGGTGCGGGGGAGGGGGTGCGGGGGAGGGGGTGCGGGGGAGGGGGTGCGGGGGAGGGGGTGCGGGGGAGGGGGTGCGGGGGAGGGGGTGCGGGGGAGGGGGTGCGGGGGAGGGGGAGGCGGTGTTGCTGATGAGATAAAAGGAGACGATACAAAAAAAAAGAAAAAGTTTAGAAACTTGTACTTTCCCCCAGAATGAACACTCCCTGGGCCTGTCCTCACCGGGGTCTGGGTCACAGCGGGGGCTGTGGGGACCCCCTGCCTCCAGGGGCAGCCATTATTGCGCTGGGCCGCCCTGGGCCGCCGGTTCCCCCTCGGACAGAGCAAGCGGCTGAGCTCAGAACCTGTGTGATGGCGGCTCGCTATCCTTCTTCCTCAGCTCCTCCTTGTAGCAGCAAGAGCAGTAGTTCCCCGTCTCCGGGTGCCCGTAGAAGTTGCAGTTAGTCTGGCGGCAGCGTGTCTGCTGGATGGAGTAGAGGCTGCGGCCCTTGCTGGGGTCCGGGCAGCCCTCGGGGCCCGAGGACTCGGACGGCTCGGTGAAGCCGTTGCTGAAACTGTGGTAGGAGCTGTTACAGGAGGAGGTGGGGTAATCGGGGGCTTCGTCCGTCTCTGCGGGGGGCGGGTGGCAGGAGGAGGAGTGGGCTGGGCTGCCCCCGGCAGAGTGCCCTTGCCCGCAGTGCCGGGGCAAGGTGGCGTAGGAGAGCAGGCTGTTGGAGGAGCCCCCGGCCACTTGCCTGCGGATCTCCTTGTAGCTGGGGGGCTGGGGGTTGAACTCAGTCGTCACCAGGCTGGGCCGGGGTATGGACAGGGCGCTGGTGAAGGAGGGCTGCTGGTAGCCGGAGAGTTTGGCCGCGGGGGGCTGAGACACCCCCTGGCAGCCGTAGCCCTGTGCCGAGGGGCTGTAGGGGCCGACGGGAAGGAGGTGGTCACCCCGCGGGTCATCGGCCAGCCGCTCCTGGGAGTCGAACCTGGCCTGGGTGGAGAGGTCAGCGGGGTCGCCTTTCTTGTTCGCCGCTCCGTTGGACGGGCATTTCTTCCCCGTTTCCTTCTGCTCCTGCTCGGTGAAGTAGCGTTCCTCTGCGTCCGTCAGGTAGCGTTGGATCATCTCCTCCTGGTAGGGGTGGCGGTGGCTGGTCGTGAGGAGGCCGGTGAAGATGAACTTGCGTTCGCCCTGCATGGCTGCCCGCAGAATACTCAGGCTCAGCTTCACGTCGTTGCTGTACTTGTAGGGGTCGGGGGCGGGCTGCGATTTCGCCAGGGCTCCCGCCGCTCTGTCCCCCGGCAAGGCGCACTCCGGGCCGCTCTCCTTGCCTCCTTTCTTCAAGGAGCCTTTCTTCCTGCTCTTGTCCAGCGTGCCGTTCTGCCCGTTGCCTCTGCTACCCTTGCCGTGGATGAAGCCGATGTTCTTCTTCAGTTTGCTGCCCAGGCTCTTGCCAAAGCTGCCCAGCTTGTTGGCCACCGATTCGGCCCTCCTCTTGTCCTTGTCCTTCTTGGCCTTCTCCTTGCTGCCGGCCTTGCCGCTGTTCCCGTTGGAGCTGCTGCACACCGACTCCTTGTCCGACTCTCCCGACTCAGCCACGGAACGGGCGTCGTCCCCTCCGGAGGCGCTGGGAGACTCGGGCTGGGCCAGGGGCGCTTGCTGCGAGGGGAAAGGCAGGCAGTTAGAAAGCAGCGCCAACCCCGCCCGCGCTCCAGAACCAACGCGCCTCGGGCGCTTTCGGGAAGGTCGGGATTGGGGCAGGTCGTGCAATCCCCCTGTACCTCTTCCCACCCCGTCCTGGTTGATGGCCAATCGCAGCACAGGAGGCCATTCGGCCCATCGTGTCTACACCAGCTCTCTGAATGAGCGACTCGCTGAGGGCCATTCCCCTGCCTACCCTCCTTCCCCGCACTTCCTTCAACAAGGAAACAGGTTCATAGTTCAGATCAGACTATCCCTACAGTACAGGAGGCCATTCAGCCCATCGGGCCTGGACTGACCACAATCCCACCCACATCCTATCCCCATAACCCCATGCATTTACCCCAGCTAATCCCCCTGACACTCAGGGGTAATTTAGCACGGCCAATCCAACTAACCCACACATTTTTTGGACTGTGGGAGGAAACCGGAGCACCCGGAGGAAACCCACGCAGACACGGGGAGAACGTGCAGACTCCACACAGACAGTGACCCGAGCCGGGAATCGAACCCGGCTCCCTGGCGCTGTGAGGCAGCAGCGCTAACCCGCTGTGCCACCGTGCCCCCGGGAATCGAACCCGGCTCCCTGGCGCTGTGAGACAGCAGCGCTAACCCACTGTGTCACCGTGCCCCCGGGAATCGAACCCGGCTCCCTGGCGCTGTGAGACAGCAGCGCTAACCCACTGTGCCACTGTGCCCCCGGGAATCGAACCCGGCTCCCTGGCGCTGTGAGACAGCAGCGCTAACCCACTGTGTCACCGTGCCCCCGGGAATCGAACCCGGCTCCCTGGCGCTGTGAGGCAGCAGCGCTAACCCACTGTGTCACCGTGCCCCCGGGAATCGAACCCGGCTCCCTGGCGCTGTGAGGCAGCAGCGCTAACCCACTGTGTCACCGTGCCCCCGGGAATCGAACCCGGCTCCCTGGCGCTGTGAGACAGCAGCGCTAACCCACTGTGTCACTGTGCCCCCGGGAATCGAACCCGGCTCCCTGGCGCTGTGAGGCAGCAGCGCTAACCCACTGTGTCACCGTGCCCCCGGGAATCGAACCCGGCTCCCTGGCGCTGTGAGGCAGCAGCGCTAACCCACTGTGTCACCGTGCCCCCGGGAATCGAACCCGGCTCCCTGGCGCTGTGAGGCAGCAGCGCTAACCACTGTGCCGCCGCCAGACAGAGGAGGCAGTGATGGCGGGTGAAACTGGCTGGCCACCGTTCAGGAACAACACGGTGACGCCTCTGGGTTTCAGAGTGGACTGGGGGCAGGGGGGGGGGAGGGAACGGGCGAGCGGGGCCCGTTCAGGATTCATGCCCGTGCCATTGTGTGGACAGAAATCTCCTACCTGGGTTTCAGAGGCCAGTTGGATCCAGGTCACATTCATGTATGTGTGCAGTAAATGTAACTTGGCTTCCAATGAAAGCGTCACACTGGAGAGAGAGACAAGAAATATCAATCAGCGGGTGGGAAAAGCGAGGGGGGGGGGAAAGCGAGGGGGGGGGGAAAGCGAGGGGGGGGGGAAAGCGAGGGGGGGGGGAAAGCGAGGGGGGGGGGAAAGCGAGGGGGGGGGGAAAGCGAGGGGGGGGGGAAAGCGAGGGGGGGGGGAAAGCGAGGGGGGGGGGAAAGCGAGGGGGGGGGAAGCGAGGGGGGGGGGAAGCGAGGGGGGGGGGAAGCGAGGGGGGGGGGAAGCGAGGGGGGGGGGAAGCGAGGGGGGGGGGAAGCGAGGGGGGGGGGAAGCGAGGGGGGGGGAAGCGAGGGGGGGGGGAAGCGAGGGGGGGGGAAGCGAGGGGGGGGAAGCGAGGGGGGGGAAGCGAGGGGGGGGGAAGCGAGGGGGGGGGAAGCGAGGGGGGGGGAAGCGAGGGGGGGGAAGCGAGGGGGGGGGAAGCGAGGGGGGGGGAAGCGAGGGGGGGGGAAGCGAGGGGGGGGGAAGCGAGGGGGGGGGGAAGCGAGGGGGGGGGGAAGCGAGGGGGGGGGAAGCGAGGGGGGGGGGAAGCGAGGGGGGGAAAGCGAGGGGGGGGGAAGCGAGGGGGGGGAAGCGAGGGGGGGGAAGCGAGGGGGGGGAAGCGAGGGGGGGGAAGCGAGGGGGGGGAAGCGAGGGGGGGGAAGCGAGGGGGGGGAAGCGAGGGGGAGGGAAGCGAGGGGGGGGAAGCGAGGGGGGGGGAAGCGAGGGGGGGGAAGCGAGGGGGGGGAAGCGAGGGGGGGAAGCGAGGGGGGAAGCGAGGGGGAGGGAAGCGAGGGGGAGGGAAGCGAGGGGGAGGGAAGCGAGGGGGAGGGAAGCGAGGGGGAGGGAAGCGAGGGGGTGAATCTTCAATGTCACAGAGAGCAGAAATTAAGCACATCAATAAACCTTCCACAGCGAGGGTAGGCGGTGTATGAGAGAGTGGGGGCGCCCTCTGGGGGTCACCGCGAGGCCTGCCCCCTGGGGGGAGGAGCCACCGCCCGGTTTGCCCCCGGGGGAGGAGCCACCACCAGGCCCGCCCCAGGGGGAGGAGCCACCACCAGGTCTGCCCCCGGGGGGGAGGAGCCATCACCAGGCCCGCCCCCGGGGGGGAGGAGCCCCCGCGAGGCCCGCCCCCGGGGGGGTTTCATCACGGAGAGGGCAATTCATGGTCAATCTCGGGGCAGTGTCAAATTGGAGAATTGACCGCTGTACCAATGACAGGGGTTCGTGATGGGTAACGTTGCCAGGGGCACTCTCCTATCACCGTCTCTCTGCCACCCAGGGCCAGACCGTGAACACTAACTGACTGAGACGCCAGCACCGTGTCCTTCGCCCAGATCCCCTTCGGCACTCCCTCTCTCTCTCACAGTCTTCAGGAGCAAAAACTCATCCCCACTGAACCCGGGAGTCATCGTCAGAGTCACAGAGGTCTACAGCATGGAAACAGGCCCTTCAGCCCAACTTGTCCATGCCGACCTTTTTATTTAAACCCCGAAGCTTGTCCCAACTGCCAAATATGGGCATTTGGCCCATATCCCTCTGCACCCATCTTACCCATGGAACTGTCTAAACGCTTTTTAAAAGATAACATTGTCCCCGCCTCTACTACTATCTCTGGCAGCTCGTTCCAGACACTCACCACCCTCTGTGTGGAAAAATTACCCCTCTGGACCCTTTTGTATCTCTCCCCTCTCACCTTAAACCTATGCCCTCTAGTTTTAGACTCCCCTACCTTTGGGAAAAGATATTGACTATCTAGCTGATCTGTGCCCCTCATTATTTTATAGGCCTCTATAAGATCACCCCTCAGCCTCCTACGCTCCAGAGAAAAAAGTCCCAGTCTATCCAGCCTCTCCTTATAACTCAATCCATCAAGTCCCGGTAGCATCCTAGTAAATCTTTTCTGCACTCTTTCTAGTTTAATAATATCCTTTCTATAATAGGGTGACCAGAACTGTACACAGTATTCCAAGTGTGGCCTTACCAATGTCTTGTACAACTTCAACAAGACGTCCCAACTCCTGTATTCAATGTTCTGACCAATGAGTACTGGGGCCAACAGCCTGCCCCTCACCCAGGCACTGACCCCGTGCGGTTTCTCTGACCCAGCCTGCTCGCGGCAGCCCAGGGTTACTCCACGCAGTCACTCCGAGCTGAGGTAACCTTCCCCCGCCCTGTGGAGTGGCAGAAAGCACCGGCAAAGCAGCTGGGTGATTCCCGAACCTCCGCAGCAACAACCTGAACACCGTCTGTCGCTCACACGTACCTGGCCAAGCGTACATTGTCAGTGTCATCTGGTCCCCATTCCCAATCCTTCCCCGGATCCACTGCAAAGTGAACGGGAAGCAGCTTGTGTTCGGAATCAGTCAGAGGGATCACAGCTGGAGGTGGGAAGAGCGAAGGATTATCAGAGGGGGATTGAACTGTGACAGCTGCTAAGAATCATAGAATCCCTGCAGGAAGAGGCCATTCGGCCCCTCGAGTCTGCACCGACCACAATCCCACCCAGGACCCATCCCTGTAACCCCAGGTATTTACCCTCCTAACCCTCTGCCACTAAGGAGCAATTTAGCACGGCCAATCCACCTAACCTGCACATCTTTGCACTGTGGGAGGAAACCGGAACACCCGGAGGAAACCCACGCAGACATGGGGAGAATGTGCAAACTCCACACAGACAGTGACCCAAGCCGAGAATCGAACCCGGGTCCCTGGCGCTGTGGGGCAGCTGTGCCAACCCACTGTGCTGAGGGAAAACATCCACAAGCTCAAATCATTACGGAGAAAGGAGAGAAGTGGCATTTATATAGCACCAGTCACCACCTCAAACGTGCTGCCCTGCCACTTAATCCTACCTTTGGGGACGTGGTTGGTCACTCACCGTGTGGCGAGAGTGGCGGACAATTTGTGGACAGGAAAATCCCCCCAAACAACAAGCAGGCGGCGATGATTTACTCGTGTTTATTGAGGGATAAATATTGGGCCCTGAACAGCAGAGAAGGACCAACCTCAGGCCTCCTGAACACTGCAGTAACTAAGAGTGTGCGGGGAGGGCTCCCGCGTCAGTACCTTGTTCTTTGCTGGACTCACTCTGTTCCATGGAGACCAGAGCAGAGAAGTGAGCCTGATCATAGGCCAGGACCAGTGGTGAGCGGTGGCACTTGTTGGCTGGAACCTCCAGAGGCAGATAAATCCCCCCAAACGGTATTGGAGCGAAGGCTGCAAGGCAAGGTGGGGAAGAGCCAGTCAGTACAGCTGGACACACTGCTGGTGACACACATCCCCATGGAGAACACCCCCCGCCCCGCCACCATCTCTCCGTCCAGCGTACAGGAAGCTTCACTCTGTATCTAACCCCGTGCTGTACCTGTCCTGGGAGTGTTTGATGGGGACAGTGTAGAGGGAGCTTTACTCTGTATCTAACCCGGTGCTGTACCTGTCCTGGGAGTGTTTGATGGGGGACAGTGTAGAGGGAGCTTTACTCTGTATCTAACCCCGTGATGTACCTGTCCTGGGAGTGTCTGATGGGGACAGTGTCGAGGGAGCTTTACTCTGTATCTAACCCCGTGCTGTACCTGTCCTGGGAGTGTATGATGGAGACAGTGTAGAGGGAGCTTTACTCTGTATCTAAGCCCGTGCTGTACCTGTCGTGGGAGTGTTTGATGGGGGACAGTGTAGAGGGAGCTTTACTCTGTATCTAACCCCGTGCTGTACCTGTCCTGGGAGTGTTTGATGGGGACAGTGTAGAGGAAGCTTTACTCTGTATCTAACCCCGTGCTGTACCTGTCCTGGGAGTGTTTGATGGGGGACAGTGTAGAGGGAGCTTTACTCTGTATCTAACCCCGTGCTGTACCTGTCCTGGGAGTGTTTGATGGGGTACAGTGCAGAGGGAGCTTTACTCTGTATTTAACCCCGTGCTGTACCTGTCCTGGGAGTGTTTGATGGGGGACAGTGCAGAGGGAGCTTTACTCTGGATCTAACCCCGTGCTGTACCTGTCCTGGGAGTGTTTGATGGGGGACAGTGTAGAGGGAGCTTTACTCTGTATCTAAGCCCGTGCTGTACCTGTCCTGGGAGTGTTTGATGGGGACAGTATAGAGGGAGCTTTACTCTGTATCTAAGCCCGTGCTATATCTGTCCTGGGAGTGTTTGATGGGGACAGTGTAGAGGGAGCTTTACTCTGTATCTAACCCCGTGCTGTACCTGTCCTGGGAGTGTTTGATGGGGTACAGTGCAGAGGGAGCTTTACTCTGTATTTAACCCCGTGCTGTACCTGTCCTGGGAGTGTTTGATGGGGTACAGTGCAGAGGGAGCTTTACTCTGTATCTAACCCCGTGCTGTACCTGTCCTGGGAGTGTTTGATGGGGTACAGTGCAGAGGGAGCTTTACTCTGTATCTAACCCCGTGCTGTGCCTGTCCTGGGAGTGTTTGATGGGGACAGTGTAGAGGGAGCTTTACTCTGTATCTAACCCCGTGCTGTGCCTGTCCTGGGAGTGTTTGATGGGGACAGTGTAGAGAGAGCTTTACTCTGTATCTAACCCCGTGCTGTACCTGTCCCGGGAGTGTTTGATGGGGACAGTGTAGAGGGAGCTTTACTCTGTATCTAACCCCGTGCTGTACCTGTCCTGGGAGTGTTTGATGGGGACAGTGTAGAGGGAGCTTTACTCTGTATCTAACCCCGTGCTGTACCTGTCCTGGGAGTGTTTGATGGGGACAGTGTAGAGGGAGCTTTACTCTGTATCTAACCCCGTGCTGTACCTGTCCTGGGAGTGTTTGATGGGGACAGTGTAGAGAGAGCTTTACTCTGTATCTAACCCCGTGCTGTACCTGTCCCGGGAGTGTTTGATGGGGACAGTGTAGAGAGAGCTTTACTCTGTATCTAACCCCGTGCTGTACCTGTCCCGGGAGTGTTTGATGGGGACAGTGTAGAGGGAGCTTTACTCTGTATCTAACCCCGTGCTGTGCCTGTCCTGGGGGTGTTTGATGGGGACAGTGTAGAGGGAGCTTTACTCTGTATCTAACCCCGTGCTGTACCTGTCCCGGGAGTGTTTGATGGGGACAGTGTAGAGGGAGCTTTACTCTGTATCTAACCCCGTGCTGTACCTGTCCTGGGAGTGTTTGATGGGGACAGTGTAGAGGGAGCTTTACTCTGTATCTAACGCCGTGCTGTGCCTGTCCTGGGAGTGTTTGATGGGGACAGTGTAGAGGGAGCTTTACTCTGTATCTAACCCCGTGCTGTACCTGTCCCGGGAGTGTTTGATGGGGACAGTGTAGAGGGAGCTTTACTCTGTATCTAACCCCGTGCTGTACCTGTCCTGGGAGTGTTTGATGGGGACAGTGTAGAGGGAGCTTTACTCTGTATCTAACCCCGTGCTGTACCTGTCCTGGGAGTGTTTGATGGGGACAGTGTAGAGAGAGCTTTACTCTGTATCTAACCCCGTGCTGTACCTGTCCCGGGAGTGTTTGATGGGGACAGTGTAGAGGGAGCTTTACTCTGTATCTAACCCCGTGCTGTCCCTGTCCTGGGAGTGTTTGATGGGGGACAGTGCAGAGGGAGCATTACTCTGTATCTAACCCCGTGCTGTACCTGTCCTGGGAGTGTTTGATGGGGACGGTATAGAGGGAGCTTTACTCTGTATCTAACCCCGCGCTGTACCTGTCCTGGGAGTGTTTGATGGGGACAGTGTAGAGGGAGCTTTACTCTGTATCTAACCCCGTGCTGTACCTGTCCTGGGAGTGTTTGATGGTGCTCAGTGCAGAGGGAGCTTTACTCTGTATCTAACCCCGTGCTGTACCTGTCCTGGGAGTGTTTGATGGTGCTCAGTGCAGAGGGAGCTTTACTCTGAATCTAACCCCGTGCTGTACCTGTCCTGGGAGTGTTTGATGGGGGACAGTGCAGAGGGAGCTTCACTCTGTATCTAACCCCGTGCTGTACCTGTCCTGGGAGTGTTTGATGGGGGACAGTGTAGAGGGAGCTTTACTCTGTATCTAACCCCGTGCTGTACCTGTCCTGGGAGTGTTTGATGGGGGACAGCGTAGAGGGAGCTTTATTCTGTATCTAACCCCGTGCTGTACCTGTCCTGGGAGTGTTTGATGGGGGACAGCGTAGAGGGAGCTTTATTCTGTATCTAACCCCGTGCTGTACCTGTCCTGGGAGTGTTTGATGGGGGACAGTGTAGAGGGAGCTTTACTCTGTATCTAACCCCGTGCTGTACCTGTCCTGGGAGTGTTTGATGGGGGACAGTGTAGAGGGAGCTTTACTCTGTATCTAACCCCGTGCTGTACCTGTCCTGGGAGTGTTTGATGGGGACAGTGTAGAGGGAGCTTTATTCTGTATCTAACCCCGTGCTGTACCTGTCCTGGGAGTGTTTGCAGGGAGGTTTAAACTGATTCGGGGGGGGGGAGGGATCCTGAGTAGTGGGGCTGAAAGTGAGGGATGCATGGATGGGGACTGCAATGCACGGCATTGCAGAGGTGGGGTGGAGCAGGGTTTGAAATGTGTATACTTCAATGCCAGGAGTATTCGCAATAAAGTGGGTGAACTTGCAGCGTGGATCAGTACCTGGGACTTCGATGTTGTGGCTATTTCAGAGACATGGATAGAGCAGGGGCAGGAATGGATGCTGCAGGTCCCGGGGTTCAAATGTTTTAGTCGAAGTAGGGAAGGAGGTAGAAGAGGGGGAGGGGTAGCATTATTGGTCAGAGATTGTATCACAGTGTCAGAGAGGAGGTTTGATGAGGACTTATCTGTTGAGGTAGTATGGGCGGAGATTAGAAATAGGAGAGGAGAGGTCACCCTGTTGGGAGTCTTTTATAGACCTCCTAAAAGTTCTAGAGAGGTTGAGGAAAGGATTGCGGAGTCAATCCTGCTTAGGAGTGAAAGTAATAGGGCAATTGTTATGGGGGATTTTAACTTGACTAATATTGACTGGAATTGTTATAGCTCTAGCTCGTTAGAGGGGTCAGTTTTTGTTCAAAGCGTGCAGGAAGGTTTTTTGACTCAGTATGTAGACAGGCCAACTAGAGGTGAGGCTATATTGGATCTGGTGCTGGGAAATGAGCCAGACCAGGTGCTAGACTTGGAAGTTGGTGTGCATTTTGGTGATAGTGACCACAATTCGGTTACGTTCACCTTAGTGATGGAAAGGGATAGGCATGAACCTCGGGCCAGTGGTTTTAGCTGGGGGAAGGGTAATTATGAGGCTATTAGGAGAGAATTAGGAAACATAGGTTGGACTAGGAGATTACAGGGACTGGGAACGTCCGACATGTGGAGTTTTTTCAAGGAGCAGCTACTGCGAGTCTGTGATAGGTATGTCCCTGTCAGGCAAGGAGGAATTGGTAGGGCTAGGGAACCGTGGTGCACCAAAAAAGTTTCTTTGTTGGTTAAAAAGAAAAAGGAGGCTTATGTTCGGATGAGACGTGAGCACTCGGGTAGTGCACTAGAAAGCTTTAGATTGGCTAAGAGGGAGTTGAAGAGCGAGCTTAGAAGGGCTAAAAGGGGACATGAGAAGACTTTGGCGGATAGGGTTAAAGAGAATCCTAAGGCGTTCTATAGGTATGTCAAGAACAGAAGGTTGGTTAGGGCAAGTTTAGGGCCAGTTATAGATGGCAGAGGGAAGTTATGTGTGGAACCGGAGGAGATTGGTGAAGCATTGAACCAATATTTCTCTTCGGTGTTCACGCAAGGGGACATGAATATAGCTGAGGAGGACACTGGGTTGCAAGGGAGTAGAATAGACAGTATTACAGTTGATAAGGAGGATGTGCAGGATATTCTGGAGGGTCTGAAAATAGATAAATCCCCTGGTCCGGATGGGATTTATCCAAGGATTCTCTGGGAGGCAAGAGAAGTGATTGCAGAGCCTCTGGCTCTGATCTTCAGGTCGTCGTTGGCCTCTGGTATAGTACCAGAAGATTGGAGGTTAGCGAATGTTGTCCCATTGTTTAAGAAGGGGAACAGAGACTTCCCCGGGAATTATAGACCGGTGAGTCTCACTTCTGTTGTCGGCAAGATGTTGGAAAAAATTATAAGGGATAGGATTTATAGTTATTTGGAGAGTAATGAATTGATAGGTGATAGTCAGCATGGTTTTGTGGCAGGTAGGTCGTGCCTTACTAACCTTATTGAGTTTTTTGAGAAAGTGACCAAGGAGGTGGATGGGGGCAAGGCAGTGGACGTGGTATATATGGATTTTAGTAAGGCGTTTGATAAGGTTCACCATGGTAGGCTTCTGCAGAAAATGCAGATGTATGGGATTGGGGGTGATCTAGGAAATTGGATCAGGAATTGGCTAGCGGATAGGAAACAGAGGGTGGTGGTTGATAGTAAATATTCATCATGGAGTGCGGTTACAAGTGGTGTACCTCAGGGATCTGTTTTGGGGCCACTGCTGTTTGTAATATTTATTAATGATCTGGATGAGGGTATAGTTGGGTGGATTAGCAAATTTGCTGATGACACCAAAGTCGGTGGTGTGGTAGACAGTGAGGAAGGGTGTCGTAGTCTGCAGGAAGACTTAGACAGGTTGCAAAGTTGGGCCGAGAGGTGGCGGATGGAGTTTAATGAGGAGAAGTGTGAGGTAATTCACTTTGGTAGGAATAACAG